>NC_142930.1:53970580-53988080 GCF_046866305.1 Octopus bimaculoides | reverse complement strand
TCCCGTTAGTAAGGTTAACATGATTGACATTCAGCTATAACTCCTATAAGTCAATATGAATAAAGAAAATGAAGGAAAGTATTTCTAGAAGACTGCAGCTTCAGGAAGGAATCAAAGAAGGACTGGTCAAAATGTTTAACCCTTTAGCACTTCAACCAACCATATCAGGCCAAAATACTCTACCTGGTCTTATGTTCAAAACTGGTCAGATCCAGCCTCCCATACCTACCCTACAATGTCATTCTAAAACTATAGAATCGCATCATTGAAATCTTGAAGCTATGAGATAATACATCATTAATTCAAAACAATGTGAATGAATAAGCATTGCTTTTGACAGAGTAACCTGAATGCTAAAGAGTTAATACAAAATTTGCAAGGGTGAAAAATACAGTATTTGATGGTATAAAAGATGAACACTCCAATTTAAGCAGCTTATATAATCAGGAAAAGCAGCTTTTAGGGCATTAAACCTTGGGAGACCCAACTTTGCATATAGGATCTAGGGTGACATTTTTGAGACAGATTTTTTAAATTATTATTTGAAAGACAGTATGTTTTATTTGCCATCAAATATGGTAGAAAACATAGAAATAATGTGAAGCAGCAAGGAAAGGATATTAAATGCCAATCTCATACTGAGAGAAAGAACAAAAGAAAAGAAAAAGAGAGAGAGAGAGAGAGAGAGAGAGAGAGAGAGAGAGAGAGAGAGAGAGAGAGAGAGAGAGAGAGAGAGAGAGAGAGAGAGAGAGAGAGAGAAGCATGGCTTGCTGGTTCAGAGGTGAAGAAAACTACAATGGATACTGTTAGAACAGACAACAGATAGAATGCAATGGCATTGTAATATATTGGTGAGTCATCTATAATGTATATTACAGATGGTTTGGTGTGTGTGTGTATATACTGCTAAATGTATATGTAATCCAACGTGAAAATGTTTTTAAACGGGTATAACTTTTAATGTATTAATTGATTAATATTTTACAGATGATTATTTACCCTGGGTATTCAGGCTCTGATTTTCTTTATAAGCTATTTTCAATTTCAGGTTTTCTTTGATTTTTTATAATAAGAAGATGTTTTTATACCACAATTTGTTCATTGCATGCAACCGTCATGAAAAAGACTGTTAGCTGAAAGGACCAATGAAACAAAGCCATTTTCAAATGTGTATCCATTAAACTAATTGTATATTTTTGCTTATCTAAACAAAACTGTCCAATGAAAGGGAACGTGAAACTCTGATTAACAGTTTTTGTGATATTTTTGCTGCTTTTTAATAAGGCATATTACTCTACCTCTGGTATTTGAGTACTATTTTTTCCACCTTGTTTCGCATTCATGTTCATACTCTGGTATATATATATATATACACATACATACACACACACACACTCTCACACATATACATATGTACATACACATATTAACATACACAAACACACACACATACATACAACTATATATTATATAGATTCACATATATATATATATATATATATATATATATTGTACTTTGGAGAACATTTTCAGCATTCTCTGGAATACTGTTTTGGAAATAAGTCTTCCCATACATCATTGCTTTTCTTCTGGTGTTTTTGGCGGTTGGCGAGTGCTTGGCTTGGACAAGTGTCAAAAACATGTTCCAGCGTGTTTTTCCTCTCGCTTTACTTTCTTTGATCTGCTGGAAAACTGTGGTATGAAACCTTTGCCAAGCCTGCAACCCTTTTAGATTCCTACCATGGTTCTTTAGTTTTTAAAACTGGAAGTTGGGCCAATTGAAGGTGTAGAACTTGGTGAATTCTTACTCTGATTTATGTGTCAGTTATTTCCCACCTGAATGGTGGTGTACATTGGTTGTCTATAATTGTGACTGCATCCATACGTTCTTTTGTGTGTGTGTGTGTGTGTGTGTGTGTGTGTGTGTGTGTGAATATTAATGCTATGTGGCGAAAGAGGGGTTTCTTTTGTATTATTTGTTTTTCTCCTAATGCATTGGTATGTAGAATGGGACAATTCCATAGCTTTTGCTCTTTAAAGCAATTTAAAATTTAATAGCATGTCTACTTGTTTATTAATATTGTTCTTTATCAATTTTGCACATAGCTTTCATATGAAAAATCGCACGCACACTCGCACGCATGCACACACACATATAAAAGGTCAGAAGCATACACACAACACGTGATCATTGTAGAGTAGGTGCTTAACTGTTATTGCATCCTAACTGATGATTTTATCATATTTCCCAATGTTAGTTATTCTGTGTACAATGTTTGTGAAAAGAGAACTTGTAGACATACATCAACTGGAATATGATAAATTAGATAAATTATTCAGTGGTATCAACAAACAGTGAACATAAATATATGAAGGAAACACACTGACTGGTACATAAAAAGCACCCTTCGAATGTTGGGTCTCACAGAGGCAATAATAAGTAACTGAGACCTTTGGCAATACGCCATGCCTGAGAAGACCTGTCAAGCCAGGTGAAATCATAGTCATGGCTGATACCAGTGTCACGTAACCCATGCCAATGGCATGTAAAAAGGACCTAGTACAATCTTGGAGTGGTTGGCATTAGGAAGGGCATGCAGCCGTAGAAACCATGCCAAATTAGATTGGAATCTGGTGCAGCCCTCCAGCTTCCCAGTTTCAGTCAAACCGTCTAACCCATATGTCAGCATGGAAAGCAGACACTAAATGATGATGATGAAGCAAACTGCACACAACTTTAAAAAATAATTTCCATTCTACATAAATCAATGGTTTGACATTCTGACCACATATCATAAATAGTAAACTGCTTCCAGGCCAAAAATGCTTTAGCTCTAAAAATTTACTGGCACTCTTGTATCACAGAACTGCTTTTATCTCATGGACAGTATATCTGTAGCAAAGACAAACAAATGAGTGGCAACATACATGATTCCTTTTGGCACAGTTCGTGATTGAACATTTAATTCCAAAACGTAACTGCTTTGAGATGATGCTTCCATAACAAGTTTTCATCTGCCCTATTATAGCATGGAAAAACTGATGTTATTTGAATCCAAATGAACACATGAATATTTGAATGCATGTGTACATGTACACATGTGTGTGTATGTGTAGAAGTATGTAAATATATATCTCCACTAACGGTGGAGATGATTTTAATAAATCATCTCCACTAATGGTGGAGATGATTTTAATAAATCAAGAATCTATATTGTAAGGTGTTTGATATACCTGTATTTGTCAAATTTTATATATATGTGTATGTATATATATTTGTGTTCTTTTTGCAGCAATAAGACTATTTTAACTCTTATTTCTAGCAATGTAGGTACTTTGGTACCCTTAGTGACAACTGAATTTTTCCTTTATGATATCACATTGCACCTGGCTGTTTATATTAATTCATATATCATCATCATCATCATCATTGTTTAATGTCCACTTTCCATGCTAGCATGGGTTGGACAAAGCAGAGCGGTTGTTGTAACTGACTAAAGGACAAAAGTATCCATATTTACTATCGGGATCAATTACCTGTCCTACCCCTGGGCATGGCTATGTAGGTACACTATGCTCATAGGGTACAGATAACAGAGTCAGCAAAAGTTTATCAGGAATCAAATTTAAATAATCAAAACATGGAGAAAAATTTTGATCAACAAACAAACAAATTGGACCAGATCTGTAGACTATTTTTTAATACAAAACATGACATAACATTTCTATGGCATAGAAATGTTATGTCATGTTTTGTATTAAAAAATAATCAACAGATGTGGTCCAATTTGTTTGTTTGTTGATCAAAAATTTTCTCTATTTTCTGATTATTTAAACTTATATATATATATATATATATATATATATATATATCTTTATCTTATGATATTTACTTTGTATTATATTATACCCATTTATTGTACTTTTAATTATTAATTTTTCTATATGTGACAGTGGATTTTCATCGATGAGTTCATGAACCTTGGTTCTTTTCCCTAAAACTATATATTTATATATATTTTACTCTATAAAGCTCAATTTAATTTTAATTTTTTATAAATTGATTTTAATTGAGTTTTTACCTGTAATTTTGGATTTTGTCCCTAATATTATTATATATATATATTCCACTGGCCACTTTGAGTTATTTTCTTAACACATTTCTGTTTAATTTATGCAAATTATCAGGTCATAAATGCCTTCCACTCTTTTTTTTTGTATGTGTCTGTGTCAATTATCTACTGTAGACAATGTAGGGCAAATATCATACTGATGACATCTATTAAGGCAGAAACATGTATCCACAAGTGTTCTTCTCTCTCCAGACAGTAAGCCTATCCTTGTCTTCAATGGCATGTCAGCTTGAGACTATTTCTCCTTTTCATATGGAGCTGGGCTTGATTGCTGTTTAGTAATTGTGACACATCCCCAAGCGGTGCAGATAATTCTAATTAATTCTAATTAATTAAGAAGTTATGTTGTGTGATATTTGATATACTTCAATTTGTCTATGTGTATGTATGACTGAGTTTATGTTTACTAGGATCACTTTTTCTGAAGAATAATTTAATAAATCAATAAATAGAATTGCACCAGATTGAAACAAGTGCTATGGCTAATATGATTGGCCAAAACCCTTGCTAGAAAGGTTTTAGCATGGCCACAGTTCTATGACTGAAAAGATGGAATTAAAAGGAAAAGGAACACACATACACAAATACATACATATCGTTTCTATTATGCAAAAGTCCAAAACATTGCTTTTTCAGAAAATGAAATGATAGTTTCACCATTCCATAGCAAAATTGTTGTCCTAGAATTTGACAATTTTTGATATCTTGGCATCTGAAGCAGCTGGAGGTACAATAGTTTGACCAAAAGAACTGGCTATTGCAAGCAAAAAATAAATATTGAAAGAAAAAATGCATTTGGCTAAATTTGGAGATACGAAAGTTTAATATAACAGTAATGATATGGATTTACATATAAGTGTGTATGTATGTACATGTAACTGGCACTCCATCGCTTACGACGTCGAGGGTTCCAGTTGATCCGATCAACGGAACACCCTGCTCGTGAAATTAACGTGCAAGTGGCTGAGCACTCCACAGACACGTGTACACTTAACGTAGTTCTCGGGGATATTCAGCGTGACACAGTGTGACAAGGCTGACCCTTTGAATTACAGGCACAACAGAAACAGGAAGTAAGAGTGAGAGAAAGTTGTGGTGGAAGAGTACAGCAGGGTTCGCCACCATCCTCTGCCGGAGCCTCGTGGAGATTTAGGTGTTTTCGCTCAATAAACACTCACAACGCCTGGTCTGGGAATCGAAACCGCGATTCTATGACCGCGAGTCTGCTGCCCTAACCAGTGGGCCATTGCGCCTCCACATATATACATATTATATATATACACACATACACATACACACACATATACATATACAAACACACATACACACACATATATATACACACACATGTATATATACATGCACATGTATATACACACGTACACACACACACATATTTCATTTCAATCACTGGACTGTGGTTATGCTGGAGCACCTCCTTGAGGGGTTTTAGCTGAATCAATCAATCATAGTATTTATTCTTTAAAGCATGATACTTGTATTGGTCTTTTCCTTTGCCAAACTGCTGTTATGGGGATGTAAACAAACAAACATCAGTTGTGAAGCTTTGGTATACATACATAAATAGATATAGACAGAAAAATTCACTGGAGTGGCTGTGTGATAAGGCGTAGGAGTGGCTGTGTGGTAAGTAGCTTGCTTACCAACCACATGGTTCCGGGTTCAATCCCACTGCATGGCACCTTGGGCAAGTGTCTTCTACTATAGCCTCGGGCTGACCAAAGCCTTGTGAGTGGATTTGGTAGACGGAAACTGAAAGAAGCCCGTCGTATATATGTATATGTATATATATGTGTGTGCGTGTTTGTGTGTCTGTGTTTGTGTCCCCTCCCCCCAACATCGCTTGACAACTGATGCTGGTGTGTTTACGTCCCCGTAACTTAGCGGTTTGGCAAAAGAGATCGATAGAATTAGTACTAGGCTTACAAAGAATAAGTCCTGGGGTCGATTTGCTCGACTATAGGCGGTGCTCCAGCATGGTCACAGTCAAATGACTGAAACAAATAAAAGAGTAAAAAGAGAGAGATGGATAGAAAAGATGGGCTACTTTCAGGTTGTGTCCACCAAATCCATTCAAAAGTGCCCAAAGTGTCATGCAATGGGACTGAACCAGGAATGATATGGTAGGAAAACATTATTTACCACACAGCCACACTATTTATACATATAGACATAAAACACACACATGCAGACACACATACACATGTAAGTATGAATGTATGTATGTATGTAGGTATGTATGTATGACATAAATACACACACACACGCTCATATATAATGACAGACACACATCTTTATGCATGAGTGAGTCTGTGTAAGTACGCAAATAAATCAAGATAATTCTAAAACACTATTACCTCAGTTAGCCACAAAAAAAAAGTAATAATTATAAGTTGAATGTGGATGTAATTATGTGTGTGTGCGTGCATGTGTGTGTAATCATAAACATATTGCACATTTACACATGAAGCCAAACACATACAGGGGCCATAACTCTTCTGTTGTGATAGAATCAGAGATAACGACAAAAAAGGAGTCTTTCTTTGTAGCTACAATAATTTCCTTCTTTAAAAGACATTGACACTAAGAAATGAGTGAGAGGAAGAGGATACAGGAGAAAGCAAGAGAAAGGGGGTGGAAGACCATTCGTTACCTCTGTATGTGTGTGTTATTATCATCATCATTATACATATATATCTTATCATCACTCATAAGCTGGTTCCTATGTATTTCCCCGAAGAAAAGTTTAAATCCTTACCAACATCACTTATTCCTTTGGAAGGTACAATTTGTAATCTTCGAAACATATGTTGGAAATAAAAGAATTCATTTAACATATGCGTTTTACTCCATTTACTAAATTTGTATATATATATATATATCTATATATATATATATATATATATATATATATATATATATATATATATATATATATATAAATGAGTAGCAAAGATGTACAGGTGTCAATTCATTACGATTGTTTCAAGTGACTCCTTTAATTGATTAATGAAAACATTACATCATTGCAAAGAAACCGTTTTCTTCAGATGACAGCATAGACTTCAAACAAAAAAGGACAAACAACCTTTGTTGGTGGTATGAATATGTTTAAGCGGTTTGTTTGTCCTTTTTGTTTGAAGTCTGTGCAGTCATTTGAAGAAAACAATTTCTTTGCAATGATGCAATGTTTTCATTAATCAATTAAAGGTGTTGCTTAAAATGATCATAATAAATTGACACCTGTACATCTTTGTTACTCATTTACATTTTATTCACCTACCCTGGATTCTGCACTTCGGAAATATTATAGAAAGTATTTTTATATTAAGTACATGTCTGAACAACCAAGAGCAGATATCTCCACTAAGTTGGGTCCTATTGTCTGCATAAACTGCAAGAATATCGGGTGCAAGTACTCCTGCACAGAGTTTGATATTCACCTGATATTGTTTGGGTACGCAAATTATTTGGCCTAATAAGGTGCCTTAATTTAAGTACCTAATTCAACTGAATCTTAACTGTTTGTTTATATGTATGTATGTATGTATGTATGTATGTATGTATGTATGTATGTATGTGTGTGTGTGTGTGTGTATGTATGTATGTATGTATGTATGTATGTATGTATGTATGTATGTATGTATGTATAGAGAAGTGGGGGTGAAGAAGGAGAGAAAATTATTGCTTGTAATTGCAGAAGCAGAAGATGAAAACTGGAATAATGGACAGACAAATAGACAGGCAAACAGTCATTTAGACAGATGGAAAAATGACAGATTTAGAGATAGAAACAGAGATAAATTTTAAGACTGCAAAGAAAGATTCAAATGTGTGTGTGTGTGTGTGTGTGCGTGTGTGTGTGTGTGTGTGTGTAGGTATATATATATATATATATATATATATATATATACATGTAGGAAACCATCCTGATGAAGGTGGCATTATGTTTCTGTATTTGGAATACTTAAAATGCCATTTATACATTTATTGTACCCCTGAAATGGCCATAGATGATATCCTTTAGCTGAATTCACCCGAATCTGTATATATTTATTTTATCTACCAATTTATCTACCTATTTTACCCCTGAATTTTTAACCCAGAACCATGTAGTTGGGAAACAAGCTTCTGACCACACAGCCATGCCTGCGCCTATAAGCCATGTCTGTGTCTATAAGCCATGCCTGCACCTATTTGCCATGCCTGCACCTATATACATATATTAAATGGATGATATTTTCAAATGAGATGTTACAACCTTATCTGATTGTCCAAGTACTTTAATTCTGTGCAAGTACATATATTTACTCGATTGTTGACCTCTATCAATGTTTCCCCAAATGCTTTGATGTGCCATTTTCTATCATTAATAAAACTGTCAGTATCTTGGACAACACAGCTATGCTAGTATATATAATATATATATGTATATTTGTGTGTGTGTGTGTGTGAAAGAGTGTGTGTGTGTTTGTGTTTGTGTGTGTGTGTGTGTGTGTGTGTGTGTGTATTTATATATAGGTGCAGGTATGGCTGTGTGGTTAAGAAGCTGGCTTTGCAACCACATGGTTTTGGTTTCAGTCCCACTGCATGGTACCTTGAACAAGTATCTTCTACTATAGCCCTACGCTGACCAATACTTTGAATGAATTTGGGAAACAGAAACTGTGCAGAAGGTCACTTATATTTTTTAAGCATGGTACTTATTCTATCGATATCTTTTGTTGAACCACTAAGTTACAGGGATGTTAACACACCAACACCAGCTGGCAAGAGGTGGTGGGGACAAACAAAGGCACAAAGATATACGTACACACACACACACACATATGATGGGCTTCTTTTAGTTTCTATCTAACAAATCCACTTCACAAGCCTTCAATCAACCTGAGGTTATGATAGAAAACACTTGCCCAAGGTGCTGCACAGTGGAACTGAACCCAGAACCATGTGGTTGGGACTGCTGCTATAAGCACAATAACCCAACTGGATGTGTTGACCAAAATAACACATAATAATATAGCCTACACATACATATGAATACAACATTTCCAGCTGTTAGCTGCTCTCAAAGTAGTCCCACACACCTTCCACTATCCCCATCTTCCACCCTACCCATCTACATCTTTTCAGTACATCTTTTAGAAACAGAGTGAAGTGCAAAAAAAAAATAACATTTAAAATGACATATTCTTGGAAGTAATGCTTTTAATTTGGCACACCATAGCTAGAATGTATTCAAGTTTTTGAGAAGAACAAATAAACAAAACAAAAAAACAAAAAATTCAGCATCAAATATGTTATTTGGAGAAAAGCTATATATTAAAGAAACTGCTTCCACACCTTTGGCTAGGTATTATTTTTCAAATCAAGGAAGCCAACACATACTTCAAAATATCTTGCACCCACTCACATGATGAAACAACTTTGTCATTGAAATTGAAATGAGTGGGGTAGGTAAAAATTTACAAATTTACTGGGAATTGTACAACAAAAGGATATTTATATACAATTTATAACCAGGCACAGGAGTGACTGTGTGGTAGGTAGCTTGCTTACAGACCACATGGTTCTGGGTTCAGTCCCACTGCATGGCACCTTGGGGAAGTGTCTTCTACTATAGCCTCGGGCCGACCAAAGCCTTGTGAGTGGATTTAGTAGACGGAAACTGAAAGAAGCCCATCGTGTATATGTATATATATATATGTGTGTGTGTGTGTGTATATGTTTGTATGTCTGTATTTGTCCCCACAACATCGCTTGACAACCGATGTTGGTATGTTTATGTCCCCGTAACTTAGCAGTTCGGCAAAAGAGACCGATAGAATAAGTACTAGGCTTACAAATAATAAGTCCTGGGGTCGATTTGCTCGACTAAAGGCGGTGCTCCAGCATGGCTGCAGTCAAGTGCCTGAAATGATTAAAATGACTGAAACAAGTAAAAGAGTAGGCACAGGAGTGACTGTGTGGTAGGTAGCTTGCTTACCGACCACATGGTTCTGGGTTCAGTCCCACTGCGTAGCTCCTTGGGCAAGTGTCTTCTATTATAGCCTCTGGCTGATCAAATCCATTTGTGAGTGGATTTGGTAGATGGAAACTGAAAGAAGCCCATCGTATGTGTGTGTGTGTGTGTGTGTGTGTGTGTGTGTGTGTATTTGTGTGTCTGCGTTTGTCCCCACCATCGCTTGACAACCGATGCTGGTGTGTTTACCGCCCCGTAACTTAGCAGTTTTCCAAATGAAACTGATAGAATGAGTACTTCGCTTACAAAGAATGAATCCTGGGGTCAATTTGTTTGACTAAAGGCAGTGCTCCAGCATGGCTGCAGTCAAGTGCCTGAAATAATTAAAAGAATAAAAGTGTAAAGGAGTATTACATTGCTTGGTGAATTACCATTTGTCAGGCAAAATATGCACAGGTATGGCTGTGTGGTTAAGAAGCTTGTATTGCAACCATTTGCTTTCAAGTTCAGTCTCACTGTGTGGTACCTTGGACAAGTGGCTTCTATTATAGCCCTGGGTCAACCGATGTCTTGTGAGAGAATTTGGTAAATAAAAACTATGTGGAAGCCTGCTATGTATATATACATATACATCTTTTATCTTTTACCCATTTCAGTCATCAGACTACAGTCATGCTGGGGCACCGCCTTAAAGGATTTTTGGTCAAATGAATCGACCCCAGTACTTTTCCAGTTTTTAAAGCTTGGTGCTTACTCTGTCAGTTTCTTTTGCTGAACCATTAAGTTACAGGGACGTAAACACACAACACTAGTTGCCAAGCCATGTCAGTGGATTTGGTAGACAGAAGAAATTATTACAGATATGCAGAATAAATTATTACAGGAAATGTTGCATACTTCAGAGACTCCAGTAAATAAGATCTGAAGAAGGAATTGTGATTCCGAAATATCATCGGACTATAGATAACCAAGTTACAACAGGTATATAGTCCATTTCTTGTTCTATAGTGCATTGTTATACCATTCTAAACTTTTTATTCTTTACAAACAATATACAATGCTTCAAGTGAACTACAATACTCTCTTAAAAAAAATAATATACAAGTAAACAATAAAAGAAAAAGAAAAATGTACAACATGCACACACACACACACACATTATGTATGTTACATCATACTGTTTTTTTTCTAATTGAATATATACATGTGAGATGAAAATGAAACATTAGAGAAGTGTATGCATATCAACACATCACTGCAACTGTCATCATTTTTCCATGTTTGCATAGGCCAGATGAGAGTCAAATCTCAAATTCTGTCGTTTTGCCATCTGAAAACATGTGAACCCCTTTTATAGATGGATGCCCTTCTTATCACTGCCCATTTTACAAAGTCGAGTGGAGCTGTTTTATAGCAGCAATAACAATACGGAGGTTGTCTGTGGTAGGACTAAACAGTCCATACTCAGTATCCATTTTTATCCATAGTTACTGACCTGCACTGTGGCTTATAGAATCAACATTTCCTCTAGACATTTCTTCCTTCCACTACCCAATATATTGTTGTGTGTGTGTGTGGTTGGGTATTTTCTCAAAAAGTAATGCAAATATGGGACTGATTGTTTTACTAATTGATGTAGGTTGTTTAAATTACAGTCGGTAGAGTAGCCCTTCTTCTATACAAAGGTACTATTCAATACAGTTTCCATCACAAACAATGCATTTGAACTATCACAAAACCCAACTTCCAAATCCTCTTTGAAAAAATTCAAGTGTGCATTGTTGTACCCATTTCTTTACAGTCGCTGAAAATCAGCGAGCACCAGATTTGAACTGTACAGCAGAGAATCGTTGACCAGTCCAGTTGATCATTTACCTGATTTGTTGTCCTTATGAAAGACTGCTGAATGTGGAGAATGAATGGGAGGAGGAGAGCCTGCCAAATGTTGACCCAGTTGAGGGACCAGCTACCCGAATCAACAGCACTCTGGTAGATAAAGCAATTAAGGATATGAAGTCAGGAAAAGCCCTTGGTCCATCAGGGATCACTGCTGAGATGCTTAAAATATCTGGCGGTGTGGGTTATAGTCTAGTCACCCATATCGTAAATCAGGTAATTCATGAAGGAGTCATACCTAATGACTGGTGTAGCAGCACCAGAGTCAACTGCTACAAAGGTAAAGGTGATGCTTTAAATAGAAATAACTACAGGGGTATCGAATTGCTGGATCAGGTGATGAATGTCACGGAGAGGGTCATAGCCCAACTGATTAAGGAGAGAGTTAGTTTAGATGAGATGCAGTTTGGTTTTGTGCCAGGTAGAAGCACCACTGATGCAATATTTCTGGTAAGGCAACTGCAGGAGAAATACCTAGTCAAAGATAAACTTCTGTACTTAGCTTTTGTTGATTTGGAGAAAGCCTTTGACAAGGTCAACTGATCCCTTATCTGGTGGGCAACACAGAAACTAGGGATAGATGAGTGGTTAGTAAGAGCTGTACAGGCCATGTACAGGGATGCTGTCAGTATGGTGAGGGTTGGCAACAAGTATAGTGAAGAATTCTGAATAGAAGTAGGGGTTCACTAAGGATCAGTCCTCAGCACCCCCTTATTTATCATAGTTCTCCAGGCAATAACAGAGGAATTCAAGGCAGGCTGCTTCCGGGAGCGCCTCTATGCTGATGACCTTGCTCTCACAGCTGAATCACTACCAGAACTAGAGAAAAAATTTCAGGTGTGGAAGTAAGGTCGAGAATTGAAGGGCCTTAGAGTCAATGTAAAACTGAAAGTCCTAGTAAGTAGAAAGGCAAACAAATCACAAACACCTTCAGGTAGATGGCCCTGCTCAATCTGTAGAAAAGATGTAGATAGAAACTCTATAAGATGTGCCCAGTGTAAGCTATGGACACATAAGAGGTACAGCAATATCAAAGGAAGGTTAACCAGGATGATAGTTTTTGTGTGCGGCAGATGTACAGGGGCAATAAAGACTGAAGATGTTCAGAAAACAGATTCCATCACATAGGATGAGGTGGTGAACCATAGCCTTCGAATGTTGGGCCTCACAGAGGCAATGACAAGAGACCGAGACATTTGGAGATATGCCATGATTGAGAAGACCTGGTAAATAAAGTGAGATTACAGCCATAACCTATACCAGTGTCTTATAACCAGCCCATTTAAAAGTACTCTTGAATCATCGGGTGATACACTGTGCTTGAGAAGACCTATAGAGTCAAGTGAAATCAAAATCAAAATGGAAATTGTAGTTGTAGCTGATGCCAGTGCCACCTGGCTGGCACCCATGCTGGTGGCACGTAATAAGCACCATTCAAACATGGGTCAACGCCAGTACCACCCGACTGGCTTCTCATACCAGTGACATGTGAAAAGCACCATCCGAACATGGTCGATGCTAGTCCCCACCCCACTGACTGGCTCCAGTGCCAGTGGCACATAAAAAGCACCATCCGAACTTGGTCGATGTCAGTGCTACCTGACTGGCTTCTGTGCTGGTGGCACATAAAAAGCACCCACTACACTCTCGGAGTGGTTGGTGTTAGGAAGGGCATCCAGATGTAGAAACATTGCCACATCAGATTGGAGCCTGGTGCAGCCTACAGGCTTGCCAGTCCCCAGTCAAACCATCTAACTCATGCCAGCATGCAAAACGGACGTTAAACAATGATGATGATGATGATGAAGATAATGATTATGTATGTAATCATGCACTGTCATGGTGAATGTGGATCGTTTTCACACTTTTGTTAGGTCCCTTCTTCCTGATGACTTTTCTAAGCTTCCTTTTGTGTGTTGGCGTGGGTGTGTAGTGAAGGTCTTCACTTCCAAACCACTGGTTTTACGAGCAGTCCCGCTGAGTGGCACCATGAGAAAGTGTCTTGTGCTATATCCCAAGACTAACCAAAGTCTTGTGAGTAGATTTGACAGACAGAAACTAAAAGAACCTTGTTATGCCTGTGTGCTTGTGCTTGTGCATGTGTATATGTGTGTGTGTGTGTGTATGCACAAACACACACACACACATATATATACATGTGTGTGCATGGCTGTGTGCGTATGTGTATACATGTTTGTGTCATCTTCATACTGCATGGTAATTGTAAACTGGTATCATTCTCCATACAAATAGTCCTTCACTTCCAATCTGTCATGAAGACATGCCCAGCCATCAGGAAATATTACCTTGATTGCATTCAGGTGAGGATTAGTGATAGGAACAGCACTTGGCCATAGAATCTCTGTCACAAAAAACTCCATGAAAAGCATGGAAAGGTGGATGTTAAAGTAATGATGATGATGATGATGATGATGATGATGACAATGATGATGATGATGATAACGATGATGATGATGATGATTTCTATCTTAACTTTCACTTTTCAACTTGTGCACACACACACACACATACAACACATACATACATATTTATACACAAACACACAAGTGTACACAAATTCAAATGTATACTAAAACACACACGTGCGTGCACACACACACACACAGACAACAGAGTGTAATATAAGGTAAACAAAGAAGCGAAGAGCTGGATTCTTTTCATGTGTCATGCTCCTCCCTACACCTCACCCCCACCCTACACCTCACCCCCACTCTGAAATCCACCTGATCTCTTCCACTTCTAGTATTTTTACAGATAAACTCATGTAGATATAACAGGGATAGGCTTCTCCTTAGACAAAGAAGTCATAAATCAATTAAAGATTGAACACCTGAACAACACACTCATTTGTTGGTGGCCTACCTTTGCTGTTTGCAGATCTTTCTTATGCCAACCCACGTACATAGTAAGGGTATATGTGACTATTACTCAAGTGTAAACAAAAAATAATACTATGAAAATAACAATACACAGAAAGAGCATGACAACTACTTTTTCCAAATCCAAGAGGAACCCACTGACTAATCAACACTTAACCGCATTTGAAGAGGAATTATTTAGTATAGCTAAGAACATGAAGTTCAGGAAATACCCTAGAAGGTGCAATATACATCGGCAGAAAATCAGAAGATTACTTGATTTCAAGAAAGCTCCCGGAATACTTGTACCAGTGGATAAAACAAGTAATATTTACATTGTTGATATTGAGTTATATAAGTCTATGATTAGGAAGGAATTACACAGCAAATATAGACATGCTAGTCACAATACATTAAAAAGAACAGGGTTATGAATTAGAGATTCAGTTATAGATGATAGAACCAAACCATAGGTCCCTAGAAAACCCCGGATTATGCTGAAGGACCATAAACCCACCTTTCTTACTGTCCCTTCAGTTAGATTGATTTGTCCTTCTAAATCCAATATAGGCGTTGTTAGTAAAAAAAATCATTGATAGGATAATACTTGCTCATAAGTCTAAAATTAGATTAGCCCTTTGGTCAGATACCCAAGAAGTGGTTGGATGGCTTAAGCTTCTAGAAATTAGTAGGAATAGTAAATTCTTGCAACTAGATATAGAGAGCTATGCCACTATTAACCAGGTCATCTTTAATAAAGCCCTGATTTATAGTATGAGAAATTCCAGTTTGTCCCCGACACAAAATAGATATAATACTTGCCACACAAGCCACTTTAGTAGATTTTGATGGTAGATTATGGAATAGATTAGATAGGGAGAATGCTTTTGATACAGTAATGGGGTCATCTGACTCTGTACAGGTTACAGACCTAGTTGGAATATATATCCTATCATTAATCCAGTCTTACTTTCTGAAAGTAACAAGAGGTCTATATAGGGATGATGCCTTATTTTTTCTGGACAGAATTAAAGAAGTACAATTAGAAAGGCATAGCAAAAATTTATTTAGATTTTTTTTTTAAATTTAGGACGAAATATTACTACGGGAAAAGGTTATCGTAGGGTAAATTTTTTTGACGCTACCTTCTGTCTTGATACTGGATTATTTGAATCATTTCATAAGCCAAATGATCACATTAAGTACATAAATGTAGCATCCAACCATCCACCATCAATAATAAGCCAGAGATAATCCTCAAATAATTTTCATTTCCTATCATCATTATTATTGTTGTTAAGGTGCTGGTAGAATTGTTAATACATTGCGCAAAATGCTAAGCAGCATTTTGTCCGTCTTCACATTCTGAGTTCAAATTCCGTTGAGGTCGACTTTGCTTTTCATCCTTTTGGGGTTGATAAATTAAGTATCAGTGAAACACTGGGGTCGATGTAATTGACTCATCCCCTACCCCAAAGTGGCTGCCCTTGTAGCAAAATTTGAAACCATTATTACTATTATTATTATTATTATCATTATTATTATTAAGGCAGTGAGCTGGCAGAATCGTTAGCATGCTGGACAAAATGCTTAGCAGCATTTCATCCTTCTTCAAATTCCACCGAGGTCAACTTTGCCTTTCATCCTTTCAGAGTCAATAAATTAAGTACTAATGAAACACTGGGGTCGATGTAATCAACTAGTCTCCTCCCACCAAATTTCAGGCCTTGTGCCTTCAGTAGAAAGGATTATTATTATCATCAAGGCACTGAGCTGGCAGAATTGTTACCACACTGAGAAAAATGCTTAACAGGATTTCTTCCAACTTTACGTTCTGAGTTCAAATGCCGCTGAGGTCGACTTTGCCTTTCATCCTTTCAGGGTCGATAAAATAAAGTACCAATTGAATGCTGGGGTCAATATACTTGATTTACCCTGTCCCTTGTAATTGCTGGCCTTCTACCAAAATTTGAAACCGGTATTATTATTATTATTATTATTATTATAGATGTTGCACAGTATACAATACTGTGAGGTTGTTTATTGGAGATATTGTGTCTACTGGGGGTTTGTACTGTTTGTCAAGTCACAACAAGGACCTCAGACACAAAGTACTTTACGCAATATGCGTGCAGTTCCAAGTAATGCACCTATTTTACAATACACCTATATTGTAGGGTATTTCTAAAGTTTTCAGATGTTTTTTTCAGATTGGGTGGTATTGAACCCAGTGCTCCAATGACAATAGGGATAACCTTTATGTTTGACTCTCATAGCTGCCGCATCCTAGCAATCTCAATTCTCAGGTCTCCATATTTATCAACTTTTTCTCTTTCTTTCATGATAATATATTGATCTCCTGGCACTGCCACGACAATTATTAGGCTCTCTTGTTTGTCCCTCCTAAAGGTTACTATATCCGGCCTTCAGTACTCTATCTTGTCGGTCTGGAAGTCAAAGTCCCAAAGGATTTTTGCCTTCCATTTTTCATCCATTACCTTTTTCAGTGTATGTTGGTACCAAGCACCAATAACCTCATATCCATACTTACAGCATAGTAGCCAGTGGAGGTTTTAGGCTACCTTGTCATGTCTATGCTTGTACTCTTT
>NC_142930.1:53923080-53965580 GCF_046866305.1 Octopus bimaculoides | reverse complement strand
TATATGATGGGCTTCTTTTAGTTTCCATCTACTAAATCTACTCACATGTTCTAGGTTGACTCAGAGCTATAATAGAGCTATAGCAGAAGAAACTTGCCCAAGGTGTCGTGTAGTAGGACTGAACTGAAGACCATATGGTTGAGAAGCCAGCTTCTTAACTGCATGGCCGTGCCTGCACTTCACACTCAACCATAAAAAATGTGGAAGGCCACACTGAACAATGTAGCACTAAATATACTAAATATAAAAGAGAGGAGCATCACAAGAACATCTTTGACTATAGTTTGGTTCAATCAGGACTGAACTGGGGCAAAACAAAAAACAACAGCAACACATATCCAATCTTCATTTGAAACTAGGTTGTTACATAGCCAGTATGGCAACCAAGGCATAAGAAAATAAAAGCTATCCAGTTAGTTTCACTCATAAACAATGTGCAATCACAGGTCTACAGATACAAACTTTTATCTTTTTATGCTTCTTCAAACTGTTCTTATCAACTTGTTAACTATGTATTATCTTCAACAAAATCCACCAGAAGCACCACTTTCTCTTCTCCTCTCCAGTGCCTCAGTCCCCAACAACATTGCCCAATCCTCCTTTATAGAACTGTACCCTTCTGGAATTTTCTCCTCGCCCAGAAGTTTAAACTGAACATCAACAACCTCAATCTCACCAGCCTGGAATGGCTTCTAAATATCACAGTTGCCCCGTCTCATCCTCTGACTCATTATAAAAGTCAAGATCATTATGGTTGTTTAGCCTCATATCAACCTTTGTCACACAGACTTGTGATCAAAAGTATTCTAGTGATGATCATCATGTCTGCAGACAATTTCTATTGGATTACATTATTCAGTATGTCCTTTCTCTCTTGGAAGATGGCAGAGTGTAATCTGAGAGAGAGTTAGCCGCTAAGTCATGTAGGTCAAACAGTCACATTGAGACTGCCCCACTGTCGAAAAATGCCAAGTTTGCTGCAAGTAAAATCCATGAATATATGAACAAAAGGGAAGCTGCAAAGTGATTTAGTTACACAAATATATGTATGATGATGATGCACCTTGAAAGTTTAAAATATTGAAGGGAATACTGAGAAATGTATCACTGGACGATGATAACAATTTTGATTCATGCTGAGATGTGTCATGAAGTTTGAAGGAGCAGAATTTGTGATATCAGTAGAAGTCCATGGCATAATGAGTAAATAATCTTATTATAAACTAATTGGTAAAGTTGTTAAGAACATAGAGTAAGGTGCATTGCAGTACATATTCTGGCTCTTTGTGCTCTGAGTTCAAATTTCACCAAGGTCAACTATGCCTTTTCATCATAAAATAAAATAGACTAGGGCAGTGCTTATGGTTCTATAGCTTTTATTAGCATAATTTACCTTTTCAGGAGATGGTTGATCTGGAAAGCGTTTAGCACACACTTGAAAGCAGTCTGGGGCTGGTTTACTGCGCTTCACCTCAGGATCATCACTAGAAAGGACAAAATGATGGAACATATTCATTAGCTCTTGATGCTTCTCGGTCTTCCACTTAAATTTCTCTTGACCACTACCAGAAGCAATAGCGATTGGAATATTGTGCTTATATAAATGCTCAACCAGCCTCTTTGCTCCTGAAATACACAAAAAAAGAAACAACATTGTATTAGACCTCTGATGAGATAACATTGGTAGCAGATATCTCAGATATCTCAATAAGGGCTAAAGAAAATTACTGCTTCAGAAACAAACTTAAAATTGGAATCTTCCGATGAAAATGGAAATCTTGCTTAACTCTCTTGAGATACATGGTGTTTTGGTATGTGTAGCCAAAAAGACCAAAGCTTTTTTCTGTAGAGATTGAAATTGATGCATGTAGAAAACAAAGGATAAAGTGCCTAAAACTACTTTATAAGTATGTAAAGCTATAAATTTTATGAAAGCTTATGAACAGTACAATACATCTATCACAATAAGAAAACCTAAAACAACACAATACATACTCTTTTATTTGTTTCAGTCATTTGAGTGCAGCCATGCTGGAGCACCGCCTTTAGTCGAGAAAATCGACACCAGGACTTATTCTTTGGAAGCCTAGTACTTATTCTATCAGTCTCTTTTGCCGAACCGCTAAGTTACGGGGATGTAAACACACCAGCATCGGTTGTCAAGCGAAGGTGGGGGGACAAACACACATACACACACACACACACACACATATATATATATATATATATATATATATATATATATATATATATACATATATATACAATGGGCTTCTTTCAGTTTCCGTCTACCAAATCCACTCACAAGGCTTTGGTCTGCCCAAGGATATAGTAGAAGACACTTGCTCAAGGTGTCATGCAGTGGGAATGAACCCTGAACCATGTGGTTGGTAGGCAAGCTACTTACCACAGAGCCACTCCTGCGCCTATAATACATGTAAATAAATAAAATAATAAGCATAAGTGCTTTTGTGAAAAAAACACAAAAATATGTACTGTAAGATGATCTCTGATTGGCTATTACACTTCAAAACTAACCATTCACAATGTTTGTTTCATCAGGTCGATGGATCAGCTCAAAGTCCTTTCAGCTTGTATCACTTGGGCTGATCAATCGGCCTGGGTGTCCCAAGAGGGTTAATGTTTAGTCATTAAATGTTAGGCTAGACCAGTGGTTTCCAAAGTGGGTGGTACCATACCACTCCCTTGGGGGTGGTCGAAAAATCCAGTGGTGGCCAAAAGGGGGCAATGGATGTAAAAATAACAAAATAATAGGTTAATTAGGTTAAGTTTTATTTGTGAAATACACTCATTTTAAATTTGCTGCAGAAAGTGGTCTACATTTGTGGTGGAGAGTGGTGGTGGTGGTGGTGGTGGTGGTGGTGTGGGGGCACTAAGAATGTGACCTGTGTACCGAGGGGGCACCAGCCTGAAAAGGTTTGGGAACCAGTGGACTAGACTATAAGAGACCCCCATTGGTCATGAATGACCATGGGATTGCACAGAGAAAATTCCCCTCTGAAGCAAAGGTCTGGGCAAAGTTGTCCAGTAGTTACACATGCATACCAACCCCCTCTCTCCATGCCACTGATGTCATCCAAAGGAATGGCAAAGGCTGATACAGCTTAGCACCAGTGATGTCGCAACGCATTTTTACAGATGAGTGAACTGGAGCAATGTGAAATAAAGTGTCTTGCTCAAGAACACAACACACAGCCCAGTCTGGGAATTGAACTCACTACCTCATGATTGTGAGCCTGACACTCTATCCACTGAGCCATGCACTTTTGCTGACTAACACGAGAGCTATTCTATAGTAATCCAAGAAAGTGGATATTGTAGTAACATGAAAGAAAGATTAATAAAACAAAGACATAATGTAGAGAATATGTAATATACTGAAAATAAAAACATTATGAACAGTCATCTTGGATGTCCTTACCTAAACAATACCTGAGAAAAAGTTTGTTGGGTGGGCATGAGTGGAATGGCTTTGCTCATAGGCCTGCACAGTCAGAACTAAAAGAACTAAACAACAAGATATACCTATAAGTAAGGAGGATGGAGAAAGCAGGAGAGAGAAAAAGAGAACACACAAACATACATCTCAGTCTCAATCACAACACCATCCCAATATTGGTTTCAAATCTTGACACAAAGCCAGTAGTTTAGTGGGTAAGTTGATTACATTGACCCCAGTACTCAACTGATACTTATTTTATCAATGCCAAAAGGATGAAAGGCAAAGTTGACTGTGGCAAAATTTGAACTCAGAAAGTAAAAATGCTTGCCAAGCACATGGTTCCGGGTTCAGTCCCACAGCGTGGCACCTTGGGCAAATGTCTTCTACTATAGCCTCGGGCCGACCAAAGCCTTGTGAGTGGATTTGGTAGATGGAAATTGAAAGAAGCCCGTCGTATATATGTATATATATATATATATATATATGTGTATGTTTGTGTCTGTGTTTGTCCCCCCAACATCGCTTGACAACCGATGCTGGTGTGTTTACGTCCCTGTAACTTAGCGGTTCGGCAAAAGAAATCGAAAGAATAAGTACTAGAATAAAAGAGAGTAAAGAGTATGAACAAAATACTGCTAAGCCTTTTGCTTGGCATGCTAATGATTCTGCCAGCTTGCCATCTTAACACCCTTCCAGTATTAGTAAAATTTTTGCTTCTCCCATTATTAAAATGAAGACAAAATAAAATCTACATCCTCATAATTCTACTTTCTTCATCATCATCACGTTGGACAAAAAAAAAAAAACGTTTGAAACCATCTTAATTTTATTAAATGCAACAAAAATTTCTTCATCTCACTGCAACCAAGCCACTTTACTTAAGAGAAACTGGGCAAACAGATATGTAAACAAGTAATTAAGTTAACCAAAACTGATTAACTACTGAAATAATTGGCTAAGACAATCAGTTTCACAAGAATGGTTTAACCCTTTCTGTTACCATATTTTCAAAGAAATATACTGCTTTTGTTTCAATCAATTTTGAAAATAATGAAGAATTTAGTAAAATAGTTTTACCATTATTAATCTCAAGTTTAGCATATAAATTAACATAAAATTTTGATGCAAGATTGTAATTTTAATGACTTTAAAACATGGAGTTTTTATCATAAAATCAAGGGTAGTCTCAGGCAGTTTGGTATCAAAGAGATTAAGAAACAAACAAGGTTTCGTGATCTTTTAGCATTTAAACCAGTCATATCTAGCCAAAATATTCAACTTGTTTAATGTTCAAACCTACCATATCCTGCCTCTCACACCTACCCTACAATGTCATTCTAAAAATAAACAATCACATCATCAGACACTTGAAAGCTACAAGATAATGCCTGTTTAATTTAAAATGTGAACAACTAAACATTACATTTGATGTATTTTATCTGTTGCTGTCCATTGTTTTCAAATTTGGTGTACTTTTGTATGTTAATTATGGAAATGAAACTCATTCTTGCCACAAGTTGATAAATAAAAAGTTGATAGCTCCTAAAGTTTGGAAATTGCAGGTAATTTTAGCCAATTGAAAGCCACAGACATATTGATGCCTCTTTCCATAGTAACAAGTTATAGAGTCTGCTGAAACTACTATAACTACATGTATTGTCTTTTACCTGTCTATTTTCTTAGACAAGTGCCTATTTTCTGAACATTTTTATTACTTCATTTTTTTGTTTTGTGTTGAAGAACTGGGAGTGATTACAACTATGTTCTTGAAATAAGTGCAGAGGACCTGCTCAGAAGATTGTTGAGATAAACAAAAATAGTCTTCACAAGATTTAAATACAACTGAGGAAGGGTGCTACTTGAACAGTGGGTTTTCAGAGGAGTGTGTCACAAGACCAGGCAGGTTCTTTTTTTCTTTATGTGTTACCATGTCAGAGGCACAACACACTAGAGGAATGCATATATCATTTGATTCTTCCTGGAACCACAGTTTTCAGTAACTTGCAGGTGGGCCTACTCTCACATTCCCGAAATTGACAGTTATTATTTTCAGCATAGAATAATGAACTAAAGCGTTGAGCTTATTACTTCCTAACTAGTGAAAAACAGCACATGGGCCAGTGTAAAATGAGCATATAAGCAACATTGTGGAGTCCACCACTCTATGATTGGCTTGTATCTCTGTGAGCTTATGTGGTGCAGGAGATGAGCCTGGTGCAGCCATCTGGTTCGCCAGTCCTCAATCAAATCATCCAACCCATGCTGGCATGGAAAGCGGACGTTAAACGATGATGATGATGATGATTTAATGAGAAAGCTTTAGAGTATATCTCAAATTTTCGTTTTTGAATTTTCACTACAAAATATGCATAAATTGTTAACATGAACTGAATTACAGTAGTGTAATGTATAGTTTTTTTTTTTTTGTAATTTAACATGTTTTTTTTTCTTTTTTGTAATTTTTCGTCAAAAAATATATTTCATGGAGGATTTTTCCTTTTCATATTGCCTGTTCCAATGTTCCACATGACTTTATTCATTCAAAATTATAACTTTCGTCATGATAATTAATAATAAAGTTTGTTGTTGTACTGTTGTGCTTAACAACTGTTACACACAAAATACCAGCTTCAAACTTTAAATCTCTGTAATATTTAAAAAAAATTTTTCTGGAACAAGTCAATAACAACATCAGATTCAACATGGAAAATTACATCAATATATCAAATTTTAAAACTTCAAAACCATGACAGCAACAGAAAAGGTCTCGTTTAACAGAGTAATATGAATGCTAAAGTGTTCAAATGAAATTGGTAGTTTCTCAAGAGATGTATTTCGTCTTGGCTGTTACAAAAACATTTTCAAAAGTTCATTAAGATTACTATATTAATGTACTGTGACCTTCCATATATTATTTAAATGGAGAAGTGTGTGACAATGCATGAGAAAATTAGACAAGAATTATGAGAATCAACAAAGTTGTCAAGCACAAATCTTGTGTGTTGTGTTGAAGGATTTATAGTTCCGGTACTCCCACATTTAAAAGTGGCATGACCTGTTGAATTAGAGTAACCTTGTGATGAAGATCCTTTAGAGTAACGGTGGAAATGGTGGCATTGCTTTGACAGCTAATAAGTTGTTGAAGCCTTTTATTCCCAGATATTGTATAATGAGTCATTCTTTAAAGCTTCTTACCAACTCTGTCAAAATATTGAAGAGAAAAGAAAACTAGCAGAAAACAAATGTGGAGGAGGAGAAGGGGGAGGGGTATGGAGGACAAGAACGATGCCGATGATGACAACAACAATGACAACAACAGTAACAACAAAAAGTAGTGAAAAACATCCAGTAAGAAAGTTTAAAACAAGTTAAAATGGGCATGATCATAAATTTTGTTTGTGAAATTACTGAACATTTAGAAAATGAAATTGAATTTTCATACAACAGAAATCAATTTGTTGAAAACCAACAAAACAAAAAAAAAAAAAAGATAAATGAGTACTGCTATGATTTGAAACTTTATCAGACAGTAAAATAATGGAAACCAATGCAGTTAAAATATATGATGATTTGTAATAGACCTTTCAAGACTTCAGTTAAAATCATGTCAATCCTAAACTTTTAAGGATCTTTAATTTTCATAGTCAATACTGGCATGAAAAAGGGCATCCAGCTGGAGAAACCATGCCACAAAAGACAGTTGGAGGCCAGGCAGCCCCCTGCTAGCCAACTCCATGTCAAACCATCCAACCTATGTGAGCATGGAAACCAGATGTTAAACAATGATTATGATGTTGATGATGAATATACCAATCTCTCTTTATTGGATTTGAACATTACCTCAGCAACACCATTGTCAATTGGAGGTTAGAATAAACTTTTTTGGAGTTAAAAATAATAAAATACAATTAGCAATTGTTTCTCAAGAAAAAAACTCATAAATATTTGCACATTTGCTAATGAAGGCAATATATGAGTAGACACTAATAAATTAGTTGCTATTTCTGGAAACATGAAAATAAGTGGTCACTTTTTGTATAAGTTGTTGTATATTTTTATAAAATAATTAACCTTTTAACATTCAGATTACACAGTCAAATGTAATGCTAAATTATTCCCATTGTTTTGAATTTATCCTGCATTATCTTATAGCCTTAAGATTAGAATGATGTGATTGTTTATGTTTATAATGATATTCTAGAGTAGGTGTGAGCCAGATCTGGCCAATTTGAACATAAAGCAAGTAGAATATTTTGGCCAGATATGGCCAGTTTAAATGCTAAAAAGTTGAAAATATTTTCCTGTTCATATAATTATACAAGTTTCAGGTATACTTTTCTTTTTCTAAATTCTGTAATCATTGATTTTAATACTTTTTATATATTATATCCTTCATGAGCTGAATTCACAAAAGGTGTATGCAAGATATCTAGTATTCTTTAATACTAATGTTGGGAAAGAGAACCAATATATAGATTCCAAGGAATATTATAAACACTAGTGCCAACTTTATAATTAACAACACTGTGATCACAGTACAGTATCACAGTAGGTGATTCAATAGAGTAGTTTGAAACTGTGGAAGGAATTTTTGAAACAGTTTTCTTTTTTATGAGACTGAGAAATAGAGTAATTGATTGATGCATATAAAAAGATAATATCTGTGCTACCTTGGCAGATCAAATACAAGTGGATATAGAGTGGGTAATAAAAAAAAAGCCAATATAAAAATGTGTGAGGTGGTAGTAGAGGATTGATGGGGCAGAGGTAGTTCAAGGAACATTTGATATGTTGCAGTTAGATCAGATCTTCAGATCTTAGAAAACAGAACAAAATAACTGATAGTGTGGGCTGGAGATAAAATGTTCTGTATAAACTTGTCTAACTTTAGTGACTGATGATTATGCTTCTTGAAGAATAAGAAAAACTTCATGCTGTTGCTACATTTTTTCATAACTTAGTAAATGTTATTATTAGCATGGTCACACTGCCAAACATTAGGTATGAGCATTTGTTTGTGCCACATTCATGGAAACAGCATCAGTTAGTGTTTTATTCCTGGCCTTTCTTTAACTAAAGTTAGACCATGTAGAATAAAATGAGTGTTTTTCTCTTTCTTCTTCTGGCACATTAATTTCTCACATAGACACAATGCTACAGGCTTTCGGGGAGGAGGTATAGCATTTTATCAAGCTCAGCAGGATGAATAACAAATTCAACCTTGATGGCATTTGAGTTTTGAACAGACAATAACACTGCAAGGTATTCCGTCTCCTGTTCTACCTATTTTGCCAATCTATCCTGTAATATTTAAAAACCATAAGGAGTGAGAGGTGCAAACTGTTCCAATTAGACAATACAGAGTGGCAGCACTTGCAGCAATAAATCAGAAAATATACATGTTGTACAGATAGAACATGCAGGCATGGCTGTGTGGTTAAGAAGTTCATAACAGAACAAGTGGATAAGGGTTCAGTCCCAGTGTGTGAATATTGTTGATCTATGTTCTACACTGTAGCTGCAGGTTGACCAACAACTTCTGAGCAGCAGATATTTGGTATACAGAAACTGAATAAACCAGTTGCACATATGTGAGTTAGTGCAAGTGAGTTTCTATTTTCTGCTTGTTCTAGTATATCTTTGCGGGCTGCAAGAAAAACAATGGCCTTATTATCAATTCAGGTGGTGTCATATGTTTTCAGTCAAACACAAAAGCAGATTCAGGTTTCTGGACATGATGTGCAATATTTGTAAATGAAAAAGGCTTATAACTATGTTTGGGCTCTTTCTTGTTCATTAGACTAGGAGATAATCACCTTACCTGGAAACAGGTGAGGTTTGGTGACAAGAAGAACATCTGACCTTAAAAAGCTCTGCCTCAATGTACTCTTGTCTGATCAGTGCAAGAATAGAAAAGCGTATATTAAAACTAAAATGATAAAACAAAGATATGATGTTGGTGTTGTTATTGTTGTTGTTAGTTCAAGTCACCTCTCATAAATGGTATTCCAGTTTTGGCCATTTCGTATTTTATTCAGGCATTTCAAATTACATTATTTAAGGATCCCCTTTTCTTTGTGAAGGAGAACCAATCAGATGAAGATGGCTATCCCTGTAAAAGAAGATAAGCAGAGGATGGAGGATTCCAAACCTTGGTTAGACAGTACAATACTGACAACAAATGGATAGTTCCCTATTGCCTACTCCTAACCATGACATTTAATAATTTTGAGAATGTTAATCCACTAAAGTTCACCAAATATATCTGCAAATACGTCATCAAGAGAGCTTACACTGCAATGTTTACTCTGATGAAGCAAAACAGTTGTGATGGAGTAAGACAATTTCAACTGGATCAATGTATCAACAGCAATGAAGCTCTCTGACGCTTTTTTGCCTTTCCCATTCATGAAGATACTTCAGCATTCAAGAACTTGCGGAAATGACCAGTGGGTTTACTTCATTCAAGCAATTGTTGCACAACAAGCACAAAGTTTAATACAACAGTTGCAGTCTTTGTCAACTTGTACCAGTATGATCTCTTTGCAAAAAAAATATTGGTGTACCACCAGGTTCCACCTTAGTTCATATGGAACCACAAACAATGGAGACAAAGAAAGTAAGCTATCCTTATTGTAAGCCAACCTAACATAAATTTTGACAGTGCCTTTAGAGTAAAAAGTACAGTGTACATGCCAGTCAACATAAATGCTCCTTTCTTTAACGTCTCCATAAAGTGTGAGATTCAAGTTCATCTCAAGCTCTTTGGACAGTAAATGAAGTTAGCACCAATTCTATGTCAGTAGACATATACGAGTGCATTGAAAATGTATCTGACTTTATTTTTCTCCACCAAAATTAATGCCACATGGGCAAAATCCTTTGGGTGAGAGGTGATGCCACCCTTCTTGTGCATGCATAAAAACTTTTGCACCAGTAGGTTGTGTCAGTTTCCCACTGTTAAACCTAGAGTACAGATATGTAGTGCATACTCATTGAATTTTCGTTTTCAAACTAGATGACCAAATGCATCAAGCAGAGACAATAAAATCACGTCTCATCACCAGTGATGATGGTCTTCTTGAAGCCTGGGTTGTTGTTTCACAGCCCAGCATGTCCTGAGTGGTTTCCATGCAGAGTTGCTTCTGTTGCTCCACCAGCCCCTTGGGGACAAATTTCACCAACACTCTCTGTAAGCACAAATCCTTGGTTAAAATGGAATGCACTGATCCTGTGCTTATTCCCACTTTGTGAACAATTTCCTGGATTGTTACATGGTGTTCTTGTATGACTATTCATTGAACCTTCTCAATCGACTCCTCACTTCAGTTTGTGGACAACATGCTTGAGCCTCACCCATGGTACCATTGCCAAAGCCTGCTGAATCTTTTGGATGGTTTGAGCTTGAGTATCACCAAGCTTTTAGCAAAACTTGATGCAAAATCCCTGCTCGATGTGTTCAGTGAAAACAAACATCTGATGAGCATGCACTACACATCTGTACTCTAGATGTAACATCCAAGAACTGACATGGCCCACTGGTGTGATGCCAACCACAGAAAGGTTGGCATCACCTCCCACCCAAAGGATTTTGTCCATCTAGCTGAGCAAAATCGCAGTCATGGCAGACACCAGTGTCATACAAATTGGCACCCATGCTGGTGGCACATAAACGCACCCCAGTGTCATGCAAATGGCACCCATGCCGGTGGCACATAAAACCACCCATTACACTCTCAGAGTGGTTGGCATTAGGAAGGACATGCAGCTGTAGAAAACCATGCCAAATCAGACTGTTGTCTGGTACGGCATGCCAGCCCAGTCAAACGGTCCAACCCATGCCATTATGGACAATGGCCATTAAATGAAGATGATGATGATGATGATGATGATGATGATGATGATATTTATATTGGCACAGGCATGTCTGTGTGATTAAAAAGCTTCCTTTGCACTGATGTGTGTATGTGTGTGTGCAAGCAAACACTCCTATTTCTGTTCTTCCATCAGTTCTGTGTCACTCTGTCACTCTGGACACAGATTTTCACCACCCAACTCAACTATCAAGATTCTGCTTTCCTCTCTAACCCTACCTCTTGATAAATATATTCTGAACAGCACTCCTATATGATTCTCTGTTTAACTCATCACTACCCCCACCCTTAACACACTTCCATTTTATCACTATCTCTCAGGCCACTGACCTCCTATCTAAACACTAGAACAATAAATATCTCCCAGGGCACTTTAGATATATTTTTTTTTACTAAATATTTTATCTTCCCTCTCTTTAAAGGGTAATCTCTCTCCCTTCCCCCATTATCCTCAGTACTACCTCAAGCTTACAGACACAGGCATAATTGTGTGCTGAAGAAGATCATTTCTTTGCCTTGCAACTGCATGCTTTTAGGTTCTGGATTCCATCCAACTTCACAGCATCTTGGACAAATGTCTTCTCTCAAAAGCCACAGGTTGACCAAAGCCATGTAAATGGAAATCAATAGAGAGAAACTATATGAAAACTTTTTAGATGAACCATTAGTATTGTTGGAGTGGTAGGCTCATTCCATTGCTCAGTTTGACATCAAAACTGTACCAGTGAGAGTCTTTCATGGAATTCACTCAGTTGCAAGCATTTGGATTACGTAAATTTCATGGTTTATATCACACATGTATATGTATGTTGAGTTTTGGTTCATATTTTGTTATGTATAGAGCTAATGGCTCAGTGGTTAGAGCATTGGGCTCACAATCATGAGGTAGTGAGTTTGATTCTTGGACCAGGCCATATGTTGTGTTCTTGAGCAAGATACTTTATTCCACATTGCTCCAGTTCACTCAGCTGTAGAATTGAATTACAACGTCACTGTTGCCAAGCTGTATTGGCCTTTGCCTTTCCCTAGGATAACAACAGTGATGTGGAGAGGGGAGGCTGGTATGCATGGGCAACTGCTGGTTTTCCACAAACAACCTTGCCCAGACTTGTGCCTTAGAGGGGAACTGTCTAGGTGCAATCCCATGGTCATTCATGACTGAAGGGGGTCCTTACCCATTACCCTTTTAGAGCTTACATGACCAATTTTCTTGTAGAGAACATTCTTCTGTATGAAACCAAAACTTGGTCTATGGAGAAGGAGCTTCAAGACTGCTTTGATAGTACATCAGGTTTCTCATGAGGGCTCAAATCATCTCTTGACATGAACACAAGACCTAAAAAGAGATTTATGGACACACACCACACATCTCTAATATTGTTGCTTAATGCAAGATAGGCTTTGATAGCTACTGAAATCATGCATAACCGTATGTAATATCAGATGTTATATTTTGGAGACTTTCACAACCTAACCAAGGACAAAGACCACTTTACAATACTGATGTTGTTGACAGAGACACATAGCATGAAACTAAGGATCCACCAAAGTTAATGGTGGACAAAGAACCATGGCATATATATATATATATATATATATATATATATATATATATATAAGGGCAAAAGAAAAAAATTTTTCTTTGCCAATAAACTGAAATAGACGCTAAATCATCTAACCACATTGGATATTTTCACTATTATTATTATAATACACATGTTGAAACAAGGAAGCAAGCCAACAGAAATGCATAAAGATTTAGTTATCCCTGTATCCACCCAATTTCTGGATTAATCCTGAAGGATTTTTCCTTTATCAGCGTGGAACACTGAAAATAAATGGAATACTTACATATACCCAGAGAAAAGTAGACGCAATGACATAGATATATATATAAATACCCCAAATATATCCAAACAGAAATTCTGTAACAGGCCTTTGACATGTGTGCAACTGGTCAGGAATAGCACGTAAGTGGTTAACCCATCCCAAAGTGAATTGGAATTAACTTACTTCAAATATATAAGGATAAAATTTAGAAAAAAAACTTTCTCAGTGGCCAGTATATGAAAATACCTTTAAAGGTATATATATATATATATATATATATATATATATATATATATATATGATGTTATATATATATATATATATATATATATATATGTATGTATACATGTGTGTGTAAAAAGAGTTTAAAAAATGTGCAAGTTTGGAAAATTAGATAAAGAAAACTGTAACTAGGTTATGGGAGATAAGTCAAATAAGAATGATAAGAAATGGGTGCATCAAAGTAGAGTTATGAAAATCGGTAAGTTCAGAGCAGCAAGGTTTGTTGTTGTTGTTGTTTAGTACCAGGTCAACCTTCATTGAGCAAACATGTGATCAAATGTATTCCATCCATGACCATTTGTCTAATTAGTGGTATCAATAAGTACATTATCCAATGTGCTTTGCTTATTTCAAACACAAGGCTTTGATTTCTAGCAAAGTAAGTGGCCATGGAGATGTTTCTTCAAGCTTAAGGAGTATTACAAGTAGCAATAGATGAAACAGTTACAGATATTTGAGAAATATCAACATCATAGGCGCAGGAGTGGCTGTGTGGTAAGTAGCTTGCTTACCAGCCACATGGTCTCCGGTTCAGTCCCACTGCATGGCACCTTGGGCAAGTGTCTTCTACTATAGCCTCGGGCCAACCAAAGCCTTGTGAGTGGATTTGGTAGATGGAAACTGAAGAAGCCCGTCATATATATGTATATATATGTATATATGTATGTGTGTGTCTGTGTTTGTCCCCCCAACATCGCTTGACAACCGATGGTGGTGTGTTTACGTCCCCATAACTTAGTGGTTCGGCAAAAGAGACCGATAGAATAAGTACTAGGCTTCCAAAGAATAAGTCCTGGGGTCAATTTGATTCGACTAAAGGTGGTGCTCCAGCATGGCCACAGTCAAATGACTGAAACAAGTAAAAGAGTAAAGAGTAAAGAGTATTACCTGGTAAAAGAGGAACATTAGGAAAAGCTTTCTTTTGTAGTGCAGATGCCTTTTTTAGATATTCATCAACAGTCAAAGGAAGCTGGAGATCATCTGAAGAAAATGACAGAAAATAAATGACAATCATATACAAAGGATTATATGTTTTTAGATACATCGGATGGAAATTTTTGGTATAAAAAAAAAAAAAGCATAGGTTAAAAAATATACATTATTCAGTTTGGTACTTCATGCATCAATGTTTAAATTCTACTGGAATGGTCTTAAATTTTCATCAAAGTGAAATTTGAAAATAAATACAAAATATATATTGCATCAACTAAAATGATCAGGTTTTGAAAAGAGTTTTGTGCAAAAACAGAGGAAATCCTTCGATTCTTTAATAAATTGGCAAGCACCATAGAATAAGAATTAAAAGAAAAAAAAAAAAGGAAAAGAAATCAATACCGACTGGCAATACAGTTTTAAATCTCAGTTCAAGCTAATTTCATTAACTTTCCTCCAAAGAATTTCATTAACTTTTTCTCTAAATGTAATATTGACTACGTAAATGTAATTCATAGTGCTGATTGCACAAAAAAGCATCAAGAACATTCTGTAGAGTGGCTGGCATTAGAAAGGGCATCTAGCTGTAGAAGACATGCCAAAGCAGACATTGGAACTTGATACAACCTTGCAGCTTGCTGGATCTTGTCAAACCATCCAGCCCATGTCAGCATGGAAAACAGACAGTAAATGATGATGATGACAATCAAGATAATAGCTGCAAATTAACAGCATCATTACCATGTTCGATAAAATGCTTCATGGTATTTATACCAAATCCCTACTCTCTGAGTTCAATTTCCACTGAAGTCAGTTTTGTTTTTCATCTTCTTAGGTTTGATAACAATAAGTATCGGTCCAGAGTGGAGTGGTGGGCTAGTACAACTGTCAGAGCATCAAATAACATAACTCACGGTACCTATTCGAGATCTGTGTGTACCAAGTTCAAATCTTCCCCTCATAAAATAAAAAGGTAACACTATAAATAGGAGTAGTAAATGAGAGAGACTATCAGCAAATTTCAGCAAACCAGAGAAAACACAGTTTCTAAGATTTGATTAGAAGAGTGATTGCCATTGCCACCACCACCACCACCTCTTTCTCAATAAAGCTACTGTTATTTTATTTATTTAATAATATAAAATAGAATAAAATAAAAAGAAAGCAATCTATAACAAAGACTGAACCATGTAACTTTGGGTTGGCAGACTGCATGTATCCAACGTAACATATTCTGAATACAAGCAAAGTTGAGTTTAAGCTCTAATGTGAGTTATACAGCTCTATATGTATGGACCGATCCCTTTCGATAGATTTCCCTACATCATTAACCTTCTTTGGAAATAGGTCAATATTTAAAAATTACAAAACTAATTATACTTGAAGAAAGTAGATCATGACCAAATTATAACAGTGGTTCTCTTCGAATTGTAGGTCATGACCTACATTTCAATAACTAATTTGAATATGTCTCATAATCCCAGTTACAATCATGTCTTAATTAGAAAGATATCTAAGATTTAAGTTATACTTATATTAAACATCCTCAACATCATTGCTTTTATATCCACATTTTTCTTGCTAACATGAACTGGATAAGACATTTTTTGAGGCAGTATTTTACAGCCAGAGACTCTTCTTATGATTTTTCACATTGAACTACCACTACAGGGCATATTGCTATTGCAGAATATAACCCAATGTATGAATACAGGAATTAAACATGATCTTCTTCAAGTTTCAGGCTCAGATAGTGTAGTAATCAGATGGGCTTGCATAGCATTCAATGCACAATCCAGCAATCATTCAGGCTCAAAATAACACAGGGAGTGCGGAGGAAAAAAAAGGGTGAAAAAATGGTTCTAAAGGAAAGGAGGAAAATTCAGTTCAAGGAATCTTATCAACAAGCAAACAGTGGGTAGCGATTTTATTCACTACTTCAGGGAGTGATGACCCTGCCTGAGACAAGTTACGGGTTCAGCTGGCTCTGGCTGACAGTACCCGGTATGAGCTCCTATCCAGGGTTACGGAAAGGAGACAACCTTCAAAGAAATCCAGAGTGGAGCCCCGTAGGCAGTTTAGTGTTCAACTTGACACTCTTCCGGCAGCTGCTGCAACCAAGCTGGTGCCAAATGTAATGTTCTGCACTCCATTGGTCTATGTCAGCAAGGTCGAGAGAGGAATACTGATGATTGGGCTACCCAGGATTTTCTTACATCTAGCCTAGGCCTGCAGAAAACTGGAGAGGACATGAAATGTAAAAACCAGACTGGATTAGTTTATGCGCAACACCGTTGTTTCCCGAGACAAAAGGATGCTAACAATATATATATATATATATATATATATATATATATATATATATATATATATATATATATATATATATATAGGTACAGGTGTGGCGGTGTGGCAAGAAGCTTGCTTCCCAACCACATGGTTCCAGGTTCAGTCCCACTGTGTAGCAACTTGGGCAAGTGTCTTCTACTATAACCTCGGGCTGACCAAAGCCTTGTGAGTGGATTTGATAGACAGAAACCGAAAGAAGCTCATTGTATAAATATGTGTGTGTGCATGTGTGTGTGTTTACATCTGTGTTTGTCTCCCCATCACTGGTCGACAACCAGTGTTGGTGTGCTTACATCCCTGTAACTTTGCAGTTTGGCAAAAAGACGCTGATAGAATAAGTACTAGGCTTAAAAAATAAGTCTTGAGGGTCGATTTTTGTGACTAAAATCCTTCAAGGCAGTGATCCTGCATGGCCGCAGTCAAATGACTGAAGTAAAAGAATAAAAGAATATACATATATATATACATATATATATATATATATATATATATATATGTATACATACATACACATGTGTGTGTATATGTCCTTATATATGTGTGTGTGTGTGAGTGACTTCCATAAGTTTCTGTTTACAAAATTTCTCTAACAAAGCACTGATCAATTTAAGGCTATGGTAGAAGACAATTACCCATAGTGGCATGCAGTGGGATCGAATCAAAAGCTGCATGGTTGTGAAATCAACAACATCCTAATGACAGAGCCATGCTAATATATTAGGAAAACATAAATCATTATTAGAAAGGCAGAAACAGGAGGAGGCTAGACTACATGGTTATGTTCCTGTAGATACTGAGTTCAAATCCAAACAGAGTTGTCTTTACCTCTCATCTATAAAATCTGTTGAGTCAAGTGAAATTGCTGTCGTGGCCGATGCCAAAACTGCCTGACTGGCACCCATGCCAGTGGCATGTAAAAAGTACCATTCGAGCATAGTCAATGCCAGTGCTGCTGAACTGGCTCCCATGCTGGTGGCACGTAAAATGCACCATTCGAGCATGGTTGATGCCAGTGCCACCTGACTGGCCCCTGTGCCGGTGGTACATAAAAAGCACCCACTACACTCTCGGAGTGGTTGGCATTAGGAAGGGCATCAAGCTGTAGAAATCTTGCCAGATCAGTTTGGAGCCTGGTGGAGCCTCCTGGCTTGCCAGTTCTCAGTCAAACCATCCAACCCATGCCAGCATGGCAAGTGGACGTTAAACGATGATGATGATGAAGTACCATTAATGCTCTGTGGCTAATTCATTCGATTAAACCCTTCCTTATAAATTTGGGTCATTGTGCCAAAGTTTAATAGCAGTATAACAAGAAAACACCATGTTGATTTGAATATTAAAAAAGTGAAGCCAAAAATAATATACAGACTTTAAGAGCCTTGGAGCTTTCACAGACTTCATGTATGGGATTTCTGTAAATTTGTTTTCCAATTACCATAAAATTGGGTTTCCTGTAAAGTTCCATACTCAATATAATTACACCAACCATATAATTGATATATGATTTTAAAGTTAATAGTAAATGAATTCAATATCCTTATATCATTTTCACTTCATGATGATTTTTCAGGTGTTTTTTTTTTTTTAAATTTCTACCTTATATAAATAGGATAGTTCAGGAAATTCTTTTCTACTTTAGGAACAAGACCTGAAATTTTGGGGGAACGGACCTGTCAATTAGATCAACCTCAGTATGCAACTGGTACTTAATTTATCAACCCAGGAAGGATGAATGGCAAATTTAACTTCGGCAGAATTTGAACTCAGAACGTAAAGACAGACAAAATACTGATAAACATTCCACCCGCCGTGCTAATGTTTCTGCCATCTCACTGCCCTGATAGTTCAGAAAATTGATATAATGTTTGGAGTAAATCATGAGGACTTTCACTATAGTCACCAATAACTCTTCTGCACAAGAGTGGCACCTATTTCTGAGGCAACTGGTTCGAAATACAAAATGTCTTGAATTTATCACAAAAGCATTTAGAGAGAAAACTGCATATTCATTAACCATATATATATATATATATATATATATATATATATATATATATATATATATATATATCATCATCATCATCATCATCATCATCATCATCGTTTAACGTCCGCTTTCCATGCTAGCATGGGTTGGACGATATATATATATATATATATATATATATATATATATATATATATATATATATATATTACATAACCAACGTACACACACATACATATATCTATATATAACTAGAAATGATTCTGACAAAAGTAGCATTAATTTTTAGGTCGTTCAATTTTTCTCAACTGAACACTGGGTCAATTGAGTAAACTTATCAATAACTAATCTATAATGACTACTGGAAACAGCTGCAAGTCAAATTTACTACAATAAAGAAATTAATGTAATGACCATTATTTATATCCTGTCTTGTATAGCACCCTGTGTAAAAATCAGTATAATTGGAGCACAGCCACAGATTTACTATATAGAATGGATTCTGCCCCAAGAATACATGGAGTTCTTTACTAATCTAAACAATATTGTTAACTTGGTGTACTGACAGAGAGCTTATAAAGAATTTTGCTCAGATTGGTAATCTCTCACTAATTTCTCTGTACTGAAAAGTTCCTGGCTTTAAGGGTATTGCGAAAGGCCTGGTTGGGGGCCCAACCATCCCAGTTCTTTTACAGGGCTTAGAAATAACTGAAGGACTGCTGCAATAAGTTGTGATTCTGAGAGGGGAATATGTTCAATAAATTAACTGATCCTCCAGTATTTTCTTTTCTCCAAAGCCAGGAACTTTTCAGCACCTCTCTCTCTCTCTCTCTCTCTCTCTCTCTCTCTCTCTCTCTCTCACACGCACACACACACATATATATACACACACACATATACATATATAAAATATACCAGGAGTTTTTGTCAGGGTGATTCACACTAGTAGACATGCACTCTGAGTGCTCAAACTAGTAAGCCACTAAAATTCCAGTTTAGACTGCAGTTGAACGTGAGATTTTGTGACTGCCTTCCTAAAGCAGCTAGAAGTGGTTTCTCCTTGAGCCAGTAGGTATAGATTAAAGCAGAAATGAAAAGGCAAACTGTTTGGCAAAGATATTGTCAAATCTTGTCAAATTGCTTGCCTTTTCATTTCTGCTTTAATCTATATATGTCAAGTATTATACTAAATCTCTGAGAGAGATATAAACAGTAGCAATATGGAATCATAACATATAATTGCCAACTAAGTGTGGCGTCCTATATGGGGCAGTGCTACTGACGTTTATAGCTGCAGGAAGACATCTCTTCCAGCTGGCTTATGACACACATTCTGTATCTGATTAGTATTTGTGAGGGGAGGTCATCGCTCCTATCTCTAGCCTTACGTGATACACATGGACTTGAGTTTATAACACGCACTGAGGACAGGTAATCACCCAGAAACTCGAGTCCATGTGTATCACGTAAGGCTAGAGATGGGAGTGATGACCTCACCTCGCAAATACTAATCGGACACAGAATGTGTGTCGATAGCCATCTGGAAGAGATGTCTTCCTAGGGTTATAAACGTCAGTAGCACTGTCCTGTATAAGACACCACACTTGGTTGGCAATTATATGTTACGATCAATTATTATATCTATCTATCTATCTATCTATCTATCTCTATATCTATCTATTTATCTATGTATCTATGTATCTCTCTCTCTCTCTCTCTCTCTCTCTCTCTATATATATATATATATATATATATATATATAGTAAAAGGCTTCCTTGGTTTATATTAAGTTAACTCTAAAATATATTCACTTTCAAGCTGTTGGGTGTACACAGCATATGCCCAGTTATTAAGGAATAAGCCTATAAATTGTATTTATCTCTCAATAAAATCTTCAAGTCTTATGGTACCTATTTCTAAGGTAAATAAAGAAAGGCAAGTAAAATTAAATGATTGCTCACATGTTCAAAAGTATTCATTCATTCACTTGCTGAATGTCCATAAGAACAAGTACCAACTTAAAAGTCTTTCATTGCATATATTAGTAATCATACAAGAAAAAGCTTCACATTTTTGTGCCTCAGTCAGTAAGCATGAAAGTGCCATTATCGTTCCATGCACACTTTTCACCAACAATGTCTTGATTTACACCGATATAGTTCAGTACCATAGCCACTCAAGTCACTGAGTTTCTTCTCCAAGCTAAATTAACACACATTGCTCCACTTTCTTACACTGGCTTTTGTTCTTTGAGAAGAAACCTAACTCCAAGCAACTTTTTACAGATCAATTTTTACACACTGTTTTATAAACCTGATAAAAGTAAGAAATGGTGTAAATTTGGATTTTGCACTTCACAAAAGTTTTAGGTGTGCTTACACCAACCCCCACCCCACCCCCGTACCCACTCTTCCTGGGCCCATGTCAACCTATCTGAATTAGTTATCAATCTCATTTCACAGCTGCTTCTAGCAAGGATACACAGCTAATTGCTAATTTTCAAATGGCCATAATATTAATTAACTTTACATTAAGTTCTTCAGTTGATATAATGATATCAGCCATGTAATTCACATAGTTACTTCAATCTGCTTTCAACATTGATTTCTTTCAAGCAAGTACAATAACAACTGTTTTTTCAGAAGGTGTATAATAGATGGAATAAACCCCAATAAGGTAATGATAAATATCTTAACATCACTTAAAGAACGGAAGTCAAAACTGACTCCAACTGAATTTAATCTGAAAGCATAGGGAGAGGAAACTAAATTTCTCCTGGCATTCAACTCTGATGTACAAGAATCAAATATTATAGCAAATGTCTAAATTATCAAACTCATCCAACCCATGCTATTATTGATTAAACTGAAACACAAATATTAGAATAAACATCATTTTTCTATGACTTGTATAAATATATTTTTTTTTCCTTTCAAACCGTATGTTACGGTAACAGATTCTAGTGAAGGTTGACTTAACCTTTTATTTCTCTAGAGGCAATATGGGATGGGGAAGATGCTCACACCTATTTAGAAATAACAGTCAACAAAATCAATGCCATCTGAAAGTTGTGCCTGTGTAATTGAAAACATAGCTTCACTATTTATCACTTTGAGGACAAACTCTAGCGTTGAATCAGAACAGGTTTTTCAAAGAAAAAAACTTAATAACAAAATGTTACAAAGTAAGAAAAAAGACTCGGTGAAATTATACATGGACACCATCTTTATCAGGACCACAGAGGGCATTAAATGCCACATGTAATAATAGAAACTGTAGCATTTACACTAAGGAGCTGATCAGATAATGGTCATTGTTTTAAGTAAAATAAAAACAAGCAAATGAGATCATGGCTAGAATTTCTCATACTATTTCCACTACCTCCAACACTGCTCCTTTATAATTTTGGTTAGTTCCAGAGAAGAAAACACTGAGTGAACTCAACAAAGATGATGATATACTGAAGTTATGTCTACTTTTGTTAGTTCAGCTGTTTACACAGGGTCTTCACCAAGTTGATTGTCTTCCACTTCTGCACCCCAGAGATGTCATCTGACGTTTCATTGTTTTGACAGGGAAATCTTTCAGCTGGCTCTAAGGGACAATAGCAGCTACATACACACACACACACACACACACACACACACACACATACTAGTGCACCCTATGCAAGTATACATAGCCAATGAAACTTCATCATATAACTGTAAACCAAAACCCCGGGTTTGTTTTATAATCTTAGAACTCAGCGATTAAGAAAGATTATATATCTCTCAATAACCAACTCCTTTTTCTTACTCTTTACATGTTCACAGGCATAAATACGAACATGTAAATATATACATATATATACAAGGCTATGTGCACACACATAAATACATACATGCACAGGCATAAATATACATTTTTAAGAGTATTTCTGTTTATATTTTGTTTTTGTTCTTTCATTCAATTGTTTTCTTCTGTTTTCCTACTTGATGCTTAGCCTTCTAAATTTATCACATAGTGGAATAGTTCTTTCTCTTTTGGCCCTTCAACCATTCTATAATAAGTTAAAATAGCTATCTCTAAGGATTTGATGGACACTAAAGAAACATCATACTTAAAAAGCCTTACTGAATGAAGAGCCTAAGTTACTTAAGGATATACAACAGTGGTTTTCAAACTGACAAATCCAAGGTCGCCTCAAAAAAAAAAAAAGAAAAAAAATTGAAGAAAATTTTTTATCTCCACCATCATCATCACCACCATCTTAATTTAATGTCTCTTTTCCATGGTGGAATGGGTTAGGTGGCTTAGTAGGATCAGGTTAGCCAACCAATATCACACGTCAAGTCCCCCATGTACCTTTATATATTTATAACTGTAAATATATAAAGGTACATGTTATTATCATTTATAACTGTAAATGATAACATTTCCACTTACCAATTATGATTTGTGCAGCATCACGTTCCCTCTGACCCATTTGTTTGACCTTAATTTCCCATGTGAATTTCATGCCATACTCATTACATATTTCTTCAGTGACCTCTGTATAGATCCTTTCAGTATCTGAAATAATAATAATAATGATAATAATAATAATAATAATAATAATAGTAATAACAGCTTCAAATTTTGGCACATGGCCAGCAAGTTCAGGAGAAGGGGTAAGTTGATTACATCAACCTCAGTTCTCAACTGGTATTTATTTTATCGACCCCAAAAAATGAAAGGCAAAGTCAATCTCAGTGGAATCTGAACTTAGAACATAAAGACGGATGAAATACCACTAAACATTTTCTCCAGCGTGCTATTGATTCTGCCAGATTGCTGCAATAATAATAATTATGATAATAATAAAGATGATTTCAAATTTTAGCACAACGCCAGCAATTTCGGGGAGGGGGTAAGTACATTACATCAATTCCAGTGTTCAACTGGTACTTGTTTTAGTGACCCCATAAGGATGAAAGGCAAAGTTGACCTCACCAGAATTTGAACTCAGAACGTAAAGATGGATGAAATACTGCTAAGCGTTTTGCCCGGTGTGCCAACGATTCTGCCAGCTCACCACAGTAAATAAGGAGGAGGAGGAATGGAGGAGGTGGGGAGGGAAGTAGGGGGAGAGGAAAATGCAGGTGAGAAGGGGAGGAGGAGAAGTGAATGGAAGGGAGGGGAAGAGGAGGGAGGAGAAGAGGAGGGAGGAGAAGAGGAGGGAGGAGAAGAGGAGGGAGGAGAAGGGGGAGGTCAAAACAGAACTAAAATATAGTTCTGCTACTGACAGTACCAGTGAAAGTGGTGGTGGTGGTGGTGGTGGTGGTGGTAGTAATGGTTGGTGCTGGTGGTAATGGTTGTTAGGGATGTAACTTGTTGCTGTGGTGGTTGCAGTAGCTATGATGATGATGATCGTCATCATCATCATCATGCTTCAGACACTGCAACCCAGCACTTTGAAAAACCTTTAAAGTACCAAAATACCACTCCTGTCCATGCATTGTTATATCAATGGCACCAACAGTAACACCACTACCATCAGCTCCATAGCTCCATTACCACCAGCACCACCACCAGCACTACTACTACTACTACTACTACTACTACTACTACTACTACTATCAGTAGCAGAACTACCTTTTAGTTCTGTTATGACTATTTACTCTTATGAAGTTCGACATTAAGATAAGAATAAATCCTTTGGCAGTCACAGAATCCAACAACCAAAAGCAATCCAGCTGTCAATAAGCTTTTCAAAACTTTCTATCCTCTGAGGGGTACATTTCCCCACAAGTCAATGCCAAAATTAGCTTTAATTTTATAAATGGCCCAGGTCATATTTCAACAAAGTTTACAGTTAATTAATGATTAGGTATTTTTAAAAAAAATTCATTTTGAATTTTTTTTTTTTTTATATATTTACAGGAAATGTTAATTAAAATAAATGAATAAATAAATAAAATGATAAGAAAGAGGAGGAGAGTCTAGGTCAAATCAATTGATGTTTTCTGGGAATGGATTATGATTTATAGCATTGCTACGATAGGAAATTATTGCTCTGCTTTACATGTTTTCGCTTTACAACTGGTCTCCATGAACAAATTAACCTGTATACTGAGGCATTACTGTATATACTGCTAAAGTCATACACTTCTTTTTTATTCTAAATTACATTAAAAGAAAATTATTGAAAAGGGAACTTCAAAACATAATTTGTGTTTGACCTTCTACTTTTTAATTCTTTCAATCATTGATCTGTGGCCATGCTGGGGCACCTCATTGAAGAGTTTCAGTTAAATGAATGGACTCTAGTATTCAGTTTTAAAGTCTGATACTTATTCTGTTGGTCACTTTTGCCAAACTGCTAAGTAATGGTGATGTAAACAAACCAACACTGGATGTCAAGTGGTAGTGGGGACAAACACACACACACATAAAAACTGGCATGCCATAAATTATGACAATAGGTGTTGATCCAATCAATGAAACAGCCTGCTTGCGCAATTAATGTGCAAGTGACTAAGCACTACACAGACATGTGTATCTTTAACATAGTTCTCAGGGAGATTCAGTATGACATGGCTGGGCCTTTGAAATACAAGTACAACTCATTTTTGCCAGCTGAGTGGACTGGAGCACTGTGAAATAAAGTGTCTTGCTCAAAGACACAATGTGCCACTGGGTATCAAACTCACAAGCTGAATATAACCACTAAGCCATATGCCTTCACATATATATATATATATATATATATATATATATACAGATATAGGGCAGGGAATTGCTTTTCTCTTCTGTTTTTGTTCTGTGTGTGCCATAAATATCGCCATCCGTTAGAGAAAAAATTTGTAGTTTGGAATCAGTAGTTCTTTGACTGCTATTTCTAAATTTTCAGTATGTTGGTGAAGCAACTCATGCTGATCCCTATATATTTATGATTATATATATGTGTATATATATATATATATATATATATATATATATATATATATATATACATACATATACACACACACACATATATACATGACGGGAGGGGCTTCCTTCAGTTTCCATCTGCCAAATAAACTCACAAAGGTTTAGTTGGCCTGGGACTATAGTAGAGGACACTTTCTCAAGATGTCTTCACATTTCAAGTCAGCCTCAGTACCATAGACCTGTGGTCGAAGACATTCAAGACAGTACTACTCCATCATTTTGTATATATAGGACCACATTAAATGTCCAATGCATTCTGCTATTTCTAGCAAGACAGTGTAGACGTTTCATTAGTGACGGTGGCAGTGGTGGTGGTGATGGTAGTAGATTATACAAATAATGAAAGAGAAGCAATTCTTTCACCATTGAAAAATGTCTGAATCAAAAAATTAATTGTCTTTCTCAAAGAGATACAATGAATAGCCAGAATAAAGTTTTAAAAAATTGAACATGCTAATGTTTTCTCTCTTGAAAGAAATCTTAGATTTCCATGATAAGTACTTATCTTTTTGCAAAGGTATAATGCAATTATTAACATTAGAGATCTTATAATGGATTAGAGCATAAACATTCAGTATTAGAAATGAAGTGTATGACTTTAGCAGTATATACAGTAATGCCTCAGTATACAGGTTAATTTGTTCATGGAGACCAGTTGTAAAGCGAAAACATGTAAAGCAGAGCAATAATTTCCTATCGTAGCAATGCTATAAATCATAATCCATTCCCAGAAAAATATTTTATCTGTAAAATTTATAATACTTGTAAATAAATGGCAATAAAACAACAGTAGAATGTAAAGAATATTTTATATAAAGTAAAAAGATGTCGAGGCCATTTATAATAAAAAATATTATAATCGTTTTCTGAATCACCTTCACTCACACTAGACTTGCACATACCATCACTTGTAGACACAACTGCCAACTCACTAGCACTTGTAGATGGACTTATAAAGTGAGGTATTACTGTATTCTAAAACTGGGCTGATACACAGAAGATTGGTATGGCCCAGGATCAGAATGACATACAAATTCATAAAGTGTTATGTATTTTTACAACTAGGTGCAGACATAAATAGACACTTTTATGTCTGTTGACTACAGAGTTCACTTTCTAACCTCAGGGTTTCAAGTTTGTCCCATTGTATAACACTTTGGGCAAATGTTATCTATTATAGCCTCAGGCTGATCGATGCCTTGTGAGTGGAACTGGTAAGCAGAAATTGTATGGAAGTTTGTGATGTGTATTTGTGTGTGAGTGTATCTGTAGTGCTTCTACATCTCTGCATATCACTACCCAAGCTAAAAAAAATATATATAAGGGTGACGTCTTGTTTACATTCCTTGTCGTCAATACAATATGTCACTTCCAGCTTTCACAAAGACATAAAAGGGAACAAGACAGCTAAGAGTTAGGGATAAGAAGAGCAATGGACCACAACATTCTACCTTCTGTAAGTATCTTTCCAACCCATATCAGCATAGAAAAACTGGTGTAAAAGAAATGAACACAGTTCAAACTCAACAAACCTGAATATGTACCCCAGTAAAAATAGAGAATTAGAAGAGAACTAGAAGACCTATCAATTCAAATATAAGGAAAACATAAAAATGGAAGTGCAGAAAACACAGACTACACCACTCTAGAGTTCATATTATTTCTTTTTTAATATCTATATTATTAGAAGGTGGGGAAGAAATGGGTAGCCAAGGTTTACACAGGAGGAATCTGACCACTTACACACCCTGTTCTTCTGTGCCCACTAATTTTTCTTTGTCTTCTTATACCTTGAAGGTTCACCCTGACATCTTTTCACCACTATTAAATCTCTTCTTCCAGTTCCATCTCAGTTACTCTTATTCTCTCCTCTAAAATGTGAGTAGTTATGTTGCTCCACTACAGCAAGAAATGTGTTCTGTTCTGGCTCCGTTGTTCAATACTTTAACCTCTCATTTCCTAGCATAAAGTCACCTTACTCTTTACTGTAACCCTACTCAAAGAGGAGGATCTTAGTCTTGCATGCTGCACAGCAACCTCACTAGTGCTGGTGCCATAAAAAAAAAAAACAATAAGTACACTCTGTAAAGTGACTAGAGTTAAGAAGGGCATCCAGCTGTAGAAACTGTGCCAAAGCAGATGCTGGAGCACAATACAGCTCTCAGACATGTCAGATCCTGTCAAAATGTCCAACTCATGTCAGTATGAAAGATAGACATTAAATAATGATGACGATGACAATGAGGAATTAATTCTGTGGCAGGTTGTATATGTGAATGTAGGCCAGTATGCCTTGTATGCAGTCAACCGGGTAATTTTGAATTTAGGAAGACTTATCTTACATAATCAGATATAGTTTGACAAAAACCATAGTGCATTTTTTTTTCTTTCCATTAAGGCTGACAAATGAATGTGTTTAGAACAATCAGTTTTTGAATGCCAATTCAGTTGTTCTAATATATATTTTAGGTTCATCTCTGGTGTTTGTTTCTATTTCTGAAGTTGCCATCAAATGAAGCAATTCTCACAAATTCTAGAGTTGCAATAGAGTTGTTTGCCCATCATTTTATTCAGCTTTGCAGCATTATAACCTCTAATATAACAACCAGAATTCTTACAAGTTGAACAACTAACCTTAACACAGTTCTAATTTAATATCTTGCAATACTAATGTATATGAATAACAAGCTTCCAACAGTTTCTATCTACCAAATTCTACTTAAAGTCTTTAGTCAAACAGAGGCTATTATCAAATACACTTGCCTACGGCACTGCACAGTGGAACTGAAATCAGAACATTGTAGTGGAACTGAAATCAGAACTGAAATCAAACTTCTCAGCTACATAGCTATACCTACTCCACTAGTGATATATGCTGAATGGAGATGAGTGTAACCCATTTGTTCAGAGGGATAAAAACTAAAGTTAGTAATACGAGTAGAGACCAAAGGAGAACAGAAGATATTGGTGAAGAAGGTATTAAATCAATGGCAGAGAAGGTTATATTACTGGTTTCATTGATGTCCTTCAGAGTATAATGAAAAGTGTTTATTAACTGAAGGAGTTGTGCCAATTCAAACATAGGAACTGCACTCATAACTATGATAGTCATCATCATCATTTAATGTCTGCTTTTCATGCTGGCATGGGTTAGACAGTTTGACTGAAACTGATAAGCCAGAGTGCTGCACTGAGTTTCAATCTGATTTAGCATAGTTTCTATGGCTGGATGTCCTTCCTAATGTCAACCACTCCAAGAGTGTAATTGGTGCTTTTTATGTGTCACTGGCACAAGTACCAGTTATGTAATACCAGTATTGGCCACAACTATGATTTCACTTGGCTTGACAAGTCTTCTCAAGCATAGCATATTGCCAAAGGCCTTGGTCACTTGTCATTGCCTCCGTGAGGCCCGATGTTCAAAGAGAGCTTTTTACGTGCCACCATCACAGGTGCCAGTTACATGACACCAGCATTGTCCATGACTATGATTTCACTTGGCTTGACAAGTTTTCTCAAGCACAACATAAAAATTGGAAACTAAGTATCAGGTAAATGCAACAGAGTTTTTCCAGCAGAGTAAAAGAAAGATCATAAACAACATGTACCAGCAACCTGCATAATTGTTGTCTGTTCTTCAAATAACAATTTTAATTCTTGAGCAGCAGGTGGAGACATATCAGAATCTGATGTCAGAGTTTTGTGATTAGCTAACGGACATTCTTTATATGTCACCTGATCTGTCAGGTTACAGTGATATAATTCAATAAAATTAAAACCTGACTAGCTGTAAAAAATATATAATACTGATGGTGTGTTAGGGGGATTAGTGTGAAGGTAAACAAAAAACAAAACAGAACAAAGAAAACAAGACAATGTTCTCTTCTGTGTCATTGTTTGTGGCAATAAAGAATGTCACTTTGGCAGTGGTTGTGAAAACTAGGCTTTCATTAAGTACCTGCAAACTTGAAGACTATTTTATAATGCAGTCTGGTTTGATACACCTACTGAGTCAGTCAGTCCTGAAACAACACAAACAGGCTTACATGATTGGTAGCCACTATAAAAACTGCAGTTTGTTTTCAAATTATTGTTGCTAGGGTTTTGTAGTTGCCAACAGAGTGACCCATACTGACAGAAAGAAAATCAGCAGCAGCGCCAATGCTTGTAGTAGTAGCAGTCGTCCAACTCTAAGGGTGGTTTGTCAGCCAAGTTAATATAGAAACATATCATATGGTTCTGTCAACAATAACAACAGCAACACACAAAGAATTAAAGATTTAATTTTAATTAAACACCAGGAGTTACATTACATAACCTGACAAGTCCACCCATACACTTGTGCATAAATCTTTTGGCCACAGTTAATACAGTGAGTGGCAGGTAAACATTGTAACCATCACATATAACAATGTTTCAGTTAGTTGTGTCTCACTGACTGAAAGTAATTTAGTGAAAATATCATGGCACTACATAGTGTTTATGAAGTGAATCTTCAAGAGTGAATTTGTTAAATAATAACTGCTGAACAAGAAGATTCTATCTCATTCATTCATGCAAGCATGCAATGCAATGCAATGCAATGCAATACATACATACATACATACACATATACATACATCTGGGCATGCATGTGTATGTACATGCATACATACATTATAAGCAGATCATTGCAGAAAAACTGTCATAAACCAGGCCATACAAATAATTATCCTTAATTCTGATGTACATCAAATGGTACTATATATTAAATCATAGGGGTACTTCACTAGTGAGATGAAGTGCACATAACCTGTAGACCCAACACAATGAAGAACCTTCATTATGATAAAGGTAATGGATAGATTTCAATGAAAAGCTCAAGAAAAGATGTGTTAAGAGATGTCACTATTTGGATCCCATTTTATGTTTGGAGTAAACTTTAAGTCATGCACTCTTACAAGTACTGACAGATAGAACAACTGAGAACAATACAATATTGAACAATTACAATATTTCAAAGCCAACTTCTATTGCCCTACAATTGCTATATTGTTGTTCCAATGTAATCTAGATCTTTAGAGGTGGAAGAATATCATTTGATACTATTCTAAGTAATTCCTTTCAAAAGGTCATGATTGATGCTGTACCGAACATCTTTTAAAGGCTTTTTTTAGAAGTAATCTGGGAATAGCTTCTCATTTGTAGCTAATACTTTGAGAACATGTTAATCTAGTAGTTATAATAACTGGGTAGTGTATGTATACTGAGAATGCATTTTAAAGAAGAACTTCAATTTCCAAAAATCTTGATCCCTTGTTACTTAACTCTGAAAAGTATCCAGAGGCAACTAGGTAGAACAAATTAATCAATGCATTATTTGCAATGTGGAATTACATATTTAAGTCTGTCTTTTATCTTTTACTTGTGTCAGTCATTAGATTGCAGCCATGCTGGAGCACTGCTTTGAACAATTTGTTTTAGTTGAATAAATTGACCCCAGGACATTTTTTGTTAAGCCTGATACTTATTTTATCAGCCTCTTTTACCAAACCACTAAGTTACAGGGACATAAACACACCAACACCAGTTGTCAAGCAGTGGTGGGGGACAAACACATACATGACAAGCTTCTTTCAGTTTCCATCTACCAAATTCACTCACAAGACTTTGTTGACCTGAGGCCATAGTAGAAGACACTTCCCCAAGGTGTCACACAGTGGGACTGAATCCGGAACTATGCAGTTGTTCTACCACAAAAAATTTTCATAGAAAATATGAATTTATCTAATTAACAAGCAGAAAATGAATTAATGTATCACCATTCCTTGAGGAATAAATCCTTAAAGATATGTTTACATATGATGTTCAGTACTTTTCCAAATTAGCCATTTTTCTACTATCAAGAAGGATTCTACCAGCAAGATACTGAAAATATTACAAAGTCACTTTTGCTGACCAGAAACAAAGTAAATTTTTATGAAGCTATGTAGTCAAATTAATTACACTCTCTTCTTCTCCCCCAGTATATAACTGGTTCTTATTTTATTGGTCCTATAATGATAAAAAGATTAAAAACAATATAAAATCCTAGTAGAATTAGAGCACAAAATCCGGCGGCACCAAACTGAAGCACCAGAAAGCATCTCAACAGGCATTGTACCACTTGCACCAGTATTGCTTTACTGTTTTAATTCATAACGTATAATTCTACAAGCTACAGTTTTCCACACATACCAAAACAATAATTCCACACACAATTCCACACTCATACCTCATTTTCCACATTAACAATTTCTCCACATCTTTTTCTGCTGAAATCCTGGATACAAATCATATTAAGAATATGTGTAAGTATGTGTGTGTTTGCTTGCATGGGCATGTGTGTGTGTGTGTATGTGTGTGTGTGTGTGTGTGTGTGTGTGTGTGTGTATGCAATACACTATGTTTAGGTAGTTAGTTTCAGTATGATTGGTAATGTTAAGAATAAATACATTGGCAGGGTGGAGTCTAGCAAACCAGCTGTTTCACAGATTATAGCTCTGAGTTCTGTTAGATAAAATATTTACTGAAGATCTACAGATTCATGTGTACAATATATATATATATATATAGGGGGGGGGGGTTGTATTATATAATCATACACACACACAATGTCTATATACATATACATACACATACATATATACATACATATTATATATATATGTGAGAGTGTGTGTGTATGTGTATACATACATACATATATATAATACATATATGTACATGTGTGTGTGTATGTGTGTGTGTGTGTGTGTGTGTGTGTGTGTGTGTGTGTGTGTGTACAGGGTGCGGTGAATAAACTGTCTAAATTACATAAAAATGAAAAATAACTTTGACATCTCATTTCAACAGATATATTTACCAAAATTACCTAAAAATATCTTGAAATACTAAAGAGTAAATCTATTCAATAAAATTGCCATTGGTTTCAACCACGGCCTCCAGATGACTTTGGAATCTCCTGCAACTCTTCTGGATGACCTTCTTGTTGAAGTTGGTAAATGCTGCCATAATCCTTGCCTTCAGCTCATCTTTGGTGTTACAAGAAGTTTTGTTGGTCTCTCACTCAACTGCGCCCCACACATAATAATCAAGCGGGTTGCAGTCTGGGTAGTTAGGTGGCCAGATGTTAGGGGTGATGCGGTCACAGAAATTGTCTGACAGCCATGACTGGGTTCTCCTGCTTGTCCTGTTGCCAGACATAGGGTCTTCCAGTATCCACTCTCTTCACCCAAGGCAGCAGTACCTTTTCCAGGCATTTGATGTAGGCCTCCGTATTGAGTCTGAGGCCGTGTGGGAAGATGAATGGAGGTATAACGTTGCCATCAATAGTGATTACTCCAAACACCATGATGCTGACTGGATGTTTGATTCTTATCACTCTTGGTACATGTCCTTAGATGACACTGTCCTCAGATTGACACCCAAACACTCTGAAATGTTCATATTGGAGCTGCCGGTGCAAATGCCAAGCATGTTGCTTCCAAATTTCTGGTAGAGTGAACTGTGTCAGGGTGCTGTTTTTCTCACAGACGGTGCCAAACTGACCCTACTATACTGTGTTGTCAACAAAATCAAAAATAAATAATGTGCATGCACGAAATAATTAATGTAAAATGGCAACAATTTACCCATCGCACCCTGTATACATATATATCGTCGTCGTCGTCGTCTAACGTCTGCTTTCCATGCTAGCATGGGTTGGACGATTTGACTGAGGACTGGTGAAACCAGATGGCTACACCAGGCTCCAATCTGATTTGGCAGAGTTTCTACAGCTGGATGCCCATATACAGTAATATTTATATACACATATATATATGGCATGGCTGTGTGGTAAAACGGTTACTTCCCAACCACATGGTTCTGGGTTCAGTCCCACTGTGAGGCACCTTGGGCAAGTATCTTCTGCTATAGCCTCGGGCCAACCAAAGCCTTGTGAGTGGATTTGGTAGATGGAAACTGAAAGAAGCCTGTCATATATACATACATATATATATATATATATATATATATATATGTATGTATGTATATTGCTGTGTGTCTGTGTTTGTACCCACACCGTCGCTTGACAACTGGTGTTGGTGTGTTTACATACCCGGGACTTAGCAGTTCGACAAAAGAGAACAACAGAATAAGCACTAGGCTTACAAAGAATATGTACTGGGGTCAATTTGTTCGACTAAAGGCAGTGCTGCAGCATGGCTACACTCAAATGACTGAAACAATAATATATATATATGTATATGTATACACACACACACACACACACACACACACACATATATTTAAAATAATGACCACCTATATATATGTTTGTATACATGCACACACATACAGAGAGAGAAATTCTACCTGAAACAATTTACTGTTAGAAAGTTGTAAGTTACATAGAATATCTCAACTTGATATGTAGCACACACACACACACACACACACACTCACATGTGTGCACGCACACACACATACACATGCATATACATTTACACACAAAAATTTACACCCACTTATGTGAATATAAGTCGTGTGAGCATCTTTTAATATTTCTTAACATAAATGTATGTATCCGGGTCTATATGTGTAAAGTTTGATGCATCAGTCTATAACTGTTTGCAGGGACAGGCTACATGTCAGGGAAACCTTAGTGCATAGGTTCTCAAAGTGGGTGCTACCACTCCCCGGTGGGTGTTGAGATGGTCCAGGTGGGTGCTAGTGCCTAAGGGGGTGGGGACAGTAGAGAAAAAGGAGGCGTTGGGAGGAAGGCAGTGGATTGGGGGACGCTATGAATATATTATAATACTATTATAGTATTGTATACAAATTATATAATATTATATTAAATATCGAATGATTCACAGTATATATAAATTAGTAAAATATAAAACATTTGTGGCTGTGTGGTAAGTAGCTTGCTAGCAAAGCACATGGTCCCAGGTTCAGTCCCACTGCGTGGCACCTTGGGCAAGTGTCTTCTATTATAGCCTTGGGCCGACCAAAGCCTTGTGAGTGGATTTGGTAGACGGAAACTGAAAGAAGCCCGTCGTATATATGTATATATCTATGTATATGTGTGTGTCTATGTCCCCCTAACATCGCTTGACAACCGATGTTGGTGTGTTTACGTCCCCGTAACTTAGCGGTTCGGCAAAAGAGACCGATATAATAAGTACTAGGCTTACAAAGAATAAGTCCTGGGGGTTGATTAGCTCGACTAATGGCGGTGCTCCAGCATGGCCTCAGTCAAATGACTGAAACAAGTAAAAGAGTATACATAATAGGGGTGGGGGCGCTGAGGTATTATGTAACCACGACAGGGGTGGTGGCCCAAAAAGCTTGAGAACCTCTGCTCTAGAGCAACATTTCCCAACCATTTTTTTCCTATGGACACCTTTAATTCCTATTTTACTCTACTAGACCCTTATACTCATTTAGTGTTATAAAAAGTGGCTGTGTGGTAAGTAGCTTACTTACCAACCACATGGTTCAGGGTTCAGTACAACTGCGTGGCACCTTGGGCAAGTGTCTTCTGCTATAGATAGCCTCAGGCCAACCAAAGCCTTGTGAGTGGATTTGGTAGATGGAAACTGAAAGAAGCCCATACATGTGTGTGTGTCTGTGTTTGTACCCCCACTATCGCTTCACAACTGATGTTGGTGTGTTTACATCCCCGCAACTTAGTGGTTCGGCAAAAGAAACCAATAAGTCCTGGGGCTGATTTCTTCAACTAAAGGTAGTGCTCCAGAATGGCTGCAGTCAAATGACTAAAACAAATAAAAAAAAGAATAAAAGAATATAGGTTCAGGCATAGCTGTGTGGTAAGAAGCTTGCTTCCGAACCACATGGTTCCAGGTTTAGTCCCACTGCATGACACCTTGGGCGAGTGTATTTTACTATAGCCATGGGTTGGTCAAAACCTTGTGAGTGGAACTGGTAAGTGTGTGTGTGTGTATGTTTGTGTCTGTGTTTGCCCCCCCCCCCCACCACCTCTGCCATCAATTGACAACCAGTGTTGGGGTGTTTACGTCCCTGTAACTTAGCAGTTCAGCAAAAGAGACCTACAGAATAAGCATCAGACTGTGTTGATACATTTGACTAAAGATTCTTCAAGGCAGTATCCCAGCATGGCCACAGTCTAATGACTGAAACAAGTAAAAGATAAATGATAAGCGTAGGAGTGGCTGTGTGGTAAGTAGCTTGCTTACCAACCACATGGTTCCGGGTTCAGTCCCACTGCGTGGCACCTTGGGCAAGTGTCTTCTACTATAGCCTCGGGCCAACCAAAGCTTTGTGAGTGGATTTGGTAGACGGAAACTGAAAGAAGCCTGTCATATATATGTATATATATATATATATATATATATATATATATATATATATATATATATATATGTATGTGTGTGTATATGTTTGTGTCTGTGTTTGTCCCCCCCAACATCGCTTGACAACCGATGGTGGTGTGTTTACGTCTCATTAACTTAGCAGTTTGGCAAAAGAGACCGATAGAATAAGTACTAGGCTTACAAAGAAAAAGTCCTGGGGTCGATTTGATTTGACTAAAGGCGGTGCTCCAGCATGGCCGCAGTCAAATGACTGTAACAAGTAAAAGAGTAAAAGAGTAAAAAGAGATAAAGATATTTTTATAATTAAATATTATTAGGAATTTTTTTTTTTAATTAAAATATTCTGTGTATTGTAGAAATATAACCAATTCATCATTCTTTTATTCTTTTATTCTTTAACTTGTTTCATTCATTTGACAGTGGCCATGCTGGAGCACTGCCTTGAAGGATTTTAGTCAGAGAAATCAACCCCAAGACTTATTCTTTGTAAGCCTAGCACTTATTCTATTGGTCTCTTTTGCCAAACTGCTAAGTTACGGAGACATAAACACACCAGCATCAGTTGTCAAGTGTCAGCATGCAGACAAACACAGACACACATATATATCACGTAACTGGCACCTGCACCGTGGCACGTAAAAAGCATTTACTGAGCATTGGGCCTCAAGGAGGCAATAACAAATGACCAAGACTTTTGGTAATATGCTGTGCTTGAGAAGAAGACCCATCAAGCCAAGTGAAATCGTAGTTGTGACAGATACTAGTGTCATGCAACTGGTACCCATGCCAGTGGCACGCAAAAGCAACCATTATGCTCTTGGAGTGGTTGGCATTAGGAAGGACATCCAGCCATAGAAACCATGCCAAATCAGATTGGAATCTGGTACAGCCCCTCAGCTTACCAGCCCTGGTCAAACCATCCAACCCATGCCAGCATGGACAATGGACATTAAATGATGATGATGATGATATATATATATATATATATATATATATATATATATATATATATATATATATATATATATATACACACACAACAGGCTTCTTTCAGTTTCCATCTACCAAATCCACTCACAAAGCTTTGGTCAGCCTGAGGCTATAGTAGAAAACACTTACCTAAGGTGCCACACAGTGGGACTGAACCCAGAACCATGTGGTTGGGAAGCAAGCTTCTTACCACACAGCTACAAAATCTTATATTGACTTCTAAGGGCCACATAGACACTGGTTGAGAAGCACTAGTTTAGAGTAACAGACCACTCAATCAGCTGAAATAGACAACACACGTACAGAAACACAAGTGCCCTTTCAACAGAGCACGGATACTAAGATGCAGGGAGAAGATGGCCATAGACACATTAACAATGGAGGTATGATGCAGCTATTAAGTTAGAATAGTAGAGTCAATTATTGTAGCAGGAACAAAAACTGTCACAGCAAACAAATGTGCAAATATGCCATTGATTGATGAGGATTTTCATCATGGTAAAGCTTTTCTTATTAGCAATCGGGATTTTGTTACATGCTATTTAGGATTCTGATGAACAAAGTATGTGTATCCACCAAACAATCTAAAGAAGCAGTACTCAGAGAAGCTGTTTAGAAAATGTTTGTTGGACTTAATGAGAAACAAATAGTTATTTTGGTGGTTAGAGGTGTTGGAGTGAGAGAGGCAAGGGAGTTTATAAATGATAGGAAAGCTTGGAGAGTGTTTGTGGATGGATGAGTGAATTTGATGTTGCTCAAAGGGGTATGGAACCAGCATGATATGACGGGGGTAAACCAGCATATGCTGTCAGGCCCCGCTGCTGATATTGAAGGTTGCATTCTATGCCTTGACCCGAGCATAGAACAAGGCTTGCCTCTTTGAGCTGGGAAATGAATGGAATGCCTGGTGTGTGTCTTGTTGTGGCTACCCCCTCCTAAAAGAGATGGGGAATAGGCCTGGGTATATAAAAATAAAAATCTTAGTGTGGTCTCAGGAAAGTCAAAGATATAGCTCAACCTGATAGGAAAAACAGTCACATTTTCCTTAAGTACTCCGATTTATTATCATATTTCTGTTGAAATAGACTACCAGTTTTCAATCAATCTTTAAATAATGAAGAAGTCTGTAAAACAGTTTTGTCATTTCTAAGCTGGTGTTTGGAACCTATACTAACATGAAAGTTTGATGGAAGGTTTTAATTTAGGCCACTTTAAAAAAGACAAGTTTGTATCATAGAACCAGGAGCAGCCTTAGGCAAGCTGGTATGAAAAGGGTCAAAGGAAATAAATCATACTGAATCATGGCTGTGTGATTGAGAAGTTTGCTTCCCAGCCACATGGTTCAGGGTTCAGTCCCACTCTGTGACACCTTGGACAAGTGTCTTATACTATAATTCATCAATAAAAAAATACTGAAAGAAGCCCATCACATATGCATCTATATGTGCATGTGTGTATCTTTATATTGACATCATAAGATAGTTTTAAACAAGCATCGACATCATTCAAGTGGTGTCATTAACTTCCAATCTCCCATGAAAACATGTCCAGCCATAGGTAAATACTACCTAATGGAAACAGTTAAGTGTTGGCAACAGAAAGAACAACTGGGCATAAAAAATCTATCTCAACAAATTCTGTCAGACCCATGCAAGCATGAAAAGGTGGATATTAAATAATAATGGTGGTGAGTTTGAGATATACAACACCAGTAGTAAATGCTTAGGATGCTGTTGAGCACAAGCTTGCTTAATTAGAGTTGACCCAGGACTATAAAAACAACATATGGAACTCTTCAGAGAAGTCACTGGAGATGTAGTGTTACATCAATTTTAGAGAATAAGGGGAGCTAATGGAAGGAGAATGAGTAGGAGAGAAGAGTTAAAGGTTGGGAATAAAAAAGAGGTCAGGTTTGTTGGGAGTGCCAGTTGTGAGGAAGAGGATAGTTTGTACAAAATGTTGATGTAATTAAATAGAGAAAAAACCCAGAAGACATGGCGAAAGCTGAAACCACGACCTCTTCTTAATGGGAAAGTGAAAGCATCTCATATTCTGCTTTTCTGTGGCTCTGAGATGGTGCAAATATTGCAAAGAAAAAGAAAAGCTTTTAAAAACTATTCTGGGGAAAAACTCTTAAGGCTTGACTTTAGCTGACTAGGCATATCATCTATATGGAAATCACTCATCAACAGAAAAAAAGATTTGCAGCAAACCTAAACCAGCCAAATGGGCAATGAATAATGGACTTGATGCCTGTAACTGATGAAGCATAAACAACACAGAAACACATGTCTTGTAGTCCAATGACATCAAACATAGACCAGTGGTGTGTTTTTTACACATATTTTCTATATAGAAAATTTCTCTCCAAAGATAGTTTACACAACAGAAATCATTTGACATTTGAGTTTACATAAACATGCTAAATATGATTGTACACCCCACTCCCAGTTCTCTGTCCGTACACACAAAATACAGGCACATAAACCTTCACACATATACATGTACATAGATAACTAAAGTCAGTTCAACACCAGAGTACTGCCACATTTTTCATGAATATTAAGTGCACAAACTGCAGTAAGATTCCTTTTTGCATGATAAAATGCATTCACAACACAGCCAACTTGCATGGCCTTCACAATGGTAGGGGCCACCACTTGCAGAATAACATCACTAATAAGTCACACAGCTGTTATGTCAGTAGTGGTTTCTGATATTGCTGTGGTTTAGCACCAGGTAAGATCCAATCATGTTAACCAATAATGAAAGGCATAGGACTCACTAGTGCCAGTGGCATCATAAAATGCAACCAAAATGGTCCAGTCAAAGGAGTCTTGCATTCAACAAGCTACATTGCTGGCTACATTTTAAGGGAAAAGTATTTCCAAATAAAAACTAAAATGAAGCTGAGAGGATTCTTTGGTACTGCTACAGATATCCACTCTAGTACCACTGACATGATTAAATGTACCTTCTAAAGCAGGCCTGGCCAACTCAAATTACATTGCGGAGCCACTTTAATCACAGAAACTTTTTTGAGGGCACTATTATTACAATAATGAATGAATGATTGTTGATTCAACATGAAATATTAATGCTGCAAAAACAGCAGTATCTTTCTTTTTTACTTTTCCTTACAATCTTTAATTTTTCATAAAATTTTAAATAAGTTTGTTTAAATAAACCCATTTCAAGAAAGTATCAAGCGGACCGCAGGATAAAAGTCTGCAGGTCACATGCAGCCTGCGGACCACAAGTTGGCCGGCCCTGTTCTAAAACATCCACACTCAAAAGTGGTTGGTGATAAGAGCACCAATTCCTATATTGTCTATTACTATATGTACTAGAAGATAAAGGTGATAACAGGATAAGAGGTGCTTGAAAACCTGGCCAACCCATGCAAGCACAGAAAGAAGGATTCAGAAACGATGACATTTGTATAGAAGTATATCTGTATAGACGTGCATCTATATGATGCACATCTTGACTTGTGCATCATATAGAAGGAGGGTTGCCCAATATCATTCTGTATCACTCTGTCATCCTTTCCTATGTGATTCCAGTGGCAGGGCAAAATCAAGATAACTAGAGATAGATCAGGATACAGCATCCTTTGTGTCTCACTGTACCCTGTTCACTCTCCACAATGCTTGCTGATCTGCCTTCCTGCCCGTTGAACCAGTCTCGCAGTTTCCTCTACACAGTGTGCCAGGTCCAGTAGATAAACCTTTGTATTTTGTATATGTAAGCAGAAGTAGTTACATAGACATACATTCAAACTTTTCATTTCTGTCTTTCTGCCTCACACACACATATTTCTACAGGTATTTTGTACATATAAGTAGAAATATACATATTTGAAGAGGAAAGGCAGAGATGTTAAGTTTGAATGCATGTACACGTAACTGTTTACTTGTATACTCACACCCACATAACACACACACATAGAAGTTTGCATATATGTACATAAACACAAATGTACACAACATGTAAGAGATATCTCCACTCAAGAATGGTCACCAAGGATGCATGGAGAAGACAAACTCTCTACCTCTGCCTCTTCCTTCAGAAACCCTCCCCCCCACCCCGAGAAGACAGTGGTGGCCTAAAGTGTCGAAGATGAAGTAGGGGATATCCAGATACAGGTAAATAAGTAGCAGAGAAAAATGTGAGGGAAAAGTAGAGGCGGAGGATGTCTCGTGAGGTGGGAATAGAGAGGGTGGCAGAGGAGTGGTGCTGACACTAGAATTAAGTAATGTAGAAGAGGAAGAGGTTGGAGTAAAGAGGGAATCAGCTGGACAGGAAGTAAGGGGTCTGACTGAACTTCACTGCCTGAGTACATATTACATGCTTTGTGTGTGTTTGTGTGAAGTGGAGGTGCTGTAAGAGTGCATGTGTGTGTGTGTGTGTGTGTGTATAACTTAGTAATAAGACACCTGCAAACATACTTCACAGGATACATCAAAATTACCCTTACTACGTGAAGGCGCAATGGCCCAGTGGTTAGGGCAGCGGATTCGCGGTCATAGGATCGCGGTTTCGATTCCCAGACCGGGCGTTGTGAGTGTTTATTGAGCGAAAACACCTAAAAGCTCTGCGAGGCTCCAGAAGGGGATGGTGGCGAACCCTGCTGTACTCTTTCACCACAACCTTCTCTCACTCTTACTTCCTGTTTCTGTTGTGCCTGTAATTCAAAGGGTCAGCCATGTCACACTGTGTCACGCTGAATATCCCCGAGAACTACGTTAAGGGTACACGTGTCTGTGGAGTGCTCAGCCACTTGCACGTTAATTTCACGAGCAGGCTGTTCCGTTGATCGGATCTACTGGAACCCTCGACGTTGTAAGCAACGGAGTGCCAACAACAACAACGATCCCACTCATGTATGTATGTGTATGTGTATATATACATATATATACATATGGCTTACTGGTTGGAGTGTTGCACTCACGATCTAGCGATCATGGTTTCAATTCCCAGACTGGGTGGTGCATTGTGTTCTTGAGCAAAACACTTCATCTTACGTTACTCTGTGATCACTTCAACACCTAACACGCAGTACACCATGCACCCATTTAGACAACACCGATTTTATGAAGAGAATGTGAACTAGTGTGTGGCACAGGCATATGATCACTATAAACAACAAATCATTTGTGCAGGTCGTTTGGCAAAAGCTGAACACTCATACATCATCTTCGATGGGAGAGTCCATCATATATATATATATCAACTTTAAATAGAGCTCAAAACTGATCCATTGAAAATACTTTATTATAATAATAATGATAATAATAATAATAATAATAATAATAATAATAATAATAATAATGAAAATGACTTATGAACATTTCGATGCAATATCCAGAATGATTTATACATATTATTATAGGTCATTTTCATTATTATTATTATTATTATTATTATTATTATTATTATTATTATAATAAAGTATTTTCAATAGATTAGTT
>NC_142930.1:53910580-53918080 GCF_046866305.1 Octopus bimaculoides | reverse complement strand
CCAGTTTCCTTTCTATACACCTTGCTTGAGATGTCAACCTGAGGCGCAAATCACATATCTATAACATAAATGATTTTATTTCTTATATAGTATCACTTGATATGTAATTGTCATAACAATACTGATAAATATGGGTCACCCACCACAAGTACATCATTAAATACATTTGAGTGCTAGAAGATAAACTATTCTCCATAATCTACCAAGTTTTGTTTTGTTTCTTTTTTTTTTATTTATTTATTCAAGGTTGTTTCTGCTACCCCTATCTCTCCTGGCTTCTTGCTTCTTTTTCAACATCATCTCCGAAATTTTCACCTTCATCCTTATCTTTTTTTCAGTTCGGCTCCACTAAAATGTACTTCAGGTTTCATGTTGACTAATTTCTCTCTTACCCTCTCAGCACATCTATTAGAATTACTCTGGAGAATTTCAAGTTTGGTGATAGAATCAACGATTTTTGAAAGCATTCATTCCTACCTGATATGCCAGCTACTAATGAAACATGAATGCTGTTTTCATAGTTAAAACTCTGTTAGATTTTCTCAGATAGTTAGATAGATAGTCAGATATTATCAATTGCTGTTCTCCTTTAAAATTGGTCTTGTTTGTTTGTTTGGTTGTTTTGTTTTTTAAGATTTTATTTATTTATTTATTTTATGTATTTTCTGTTACTAAGACATTTCAGAATTAGTTGGCAAAGAGGAACCCTTTCCCCCAGCACTCCAACTGGCAATTTTCCATGGATTTTGGACTTTTAGATAGTTTCAAAGTAAGCATCTGTGATTTACCTACCAGCTCTTCTTAGTCATGCACCATATTCCTGCATATAATGCTGCAATACATCAGTGACTTACTCTTATCATTTCACAGCTAGATAAAGATCTACTTTTAATTGCAATTACTATCTGCCATGTAAATGGCTAGAAATGTTTGGAAAGTTAAACTTCCTTCTGTAGCAAAGTTTTGGATTTTACTTTGTATCATTATCGACTCGAAGAAGAAATATGTCTGTCCTCAACTCAGGAGAAGAATGCTTAGAAGATAGAATAACAACATAATAAATTTGATAAGTTTAACATTTGCTGACAACACACACTTAGAAAATGGAAGGTTTTCTTGAGTCAATAAGGAAACTTCTACATGTTTGCTTGACTTGCTAGAAGTAGCAGCTAAGTCTTCGTCAAATCACACCATATTAAAAAAGTGACACATTCAGTAATATAATCCTAGATCCCACCACCACCACTGTCGTCACAGCCCCCCCCCCCCCACTATCACCCAATAAAAGAGGGCTAAATGGGATGGTCATAGCTTGAATGCTTTTGATTATAGGTCTGCTCAATAAACAACATATGAAATTCAGAATCTGTTATTTACTTTTCAAATCAGATTGGAGCCTGGTGTAGCCATCTGGTTTCACCAGTCCTCAGTCAAATCGTCCAACCCATGCTAGCATGGAAAGCGGACGTTAAACGACGATGATGATGATGCTTATTCATTCATTTGTTGTCAGCAAATGTTAAACTTATCAAATTTATTATGTTGTTATTCTATCTTCTAAGCATTCTTCTCCTGAGTTGAGGACAGACATATTTCTTCTTCGAGTCGATAATGATACAAAGTAAAATCCAAAATTTTGCTACAGAAAGAAGTTTAACTTTCCAAACATTTCTAGCCATTTACATGGCAGATAGTAATTGCAATTAAAAGTAGATCTTTATCTACTTTTACACATGTGTTCATACACATGCACACATCTTTGAATTTTCATCATCATCATCATCGTCACCTTTTAATGTCCACCTTCCATTCTGTTAAAAGTTACAATGGCTTAACAAGACCTGACAAAACTGGAGAGAGCATTGTACTCCAATGTCTACTTTGGCATGGTCACTATGACTGGATGGCCATCCTAATGGCAACCACTTTACACAGTGTACTAAGTGCTTTTTCATGGCACCAACAATAATGAGGTCACCATGAAGCTTTGGCTGAATGGGTTTATAGAAAAGAGGGAGACATATTATGGAAGAGTGGGTGGGGGTAATTGGGGTGAAGCTAGAAATAGAAATTTACAGAGAAAGACAATGAATGCATAACATTTTTAAAATCTTTCTCAAATAAATTAGTAAATTAAATATTAATCGTATATAGAGTGTTTAGGCTAAACTTGACAGTTTGCATTAAAGGAAAAGAAAACACAATATCACATCCAAAAATAAGAATATTTTAAAAAAATATCAATAAAATTTTGGCTGGAAGATAACAGTTTGCTCAAAGTAGCTGCCCTTAGCTTCTACCATGGCCTAATGATGACTCTGGAACCTGGCACATGCATTCCTCATTGTGTCTTTGGGAAGATCTTTGAACACATCCTTGATTTTGGCCACCAGTTCAGCCTTAGTGTTACAGGTAGAGTGCTTGATTCTTCCTCAACCATGCCCCATGCTTAGTAATCCATGGGATTACAATCCATGGGATTACAATCAGAGGAATTAGGAAGCCAGAAATTGGGGCTGGTGAAGTTGTAGAAATTCTCTGGAAACCACTCTTGACTCTTTCCAAAAGTATGGCAAAGTGCCAGATCCTGCTGCCACACATCTGGCCTTCCAGTAGCAACCCACTCTAGCCAGAGTTTGACCACAATGGTCAAACCCTGATAGCGCTACATATAGCCATCTGAATTGAGTATAAGGGTATGTTCAAAGATGTGGGGCAACATGACATCACCCTCACTGGAGAAACATCTACAGGCCACCACAGTTTTGGGTAACTTGATTTTCATGGTGTCCATGTCATTTCTTACAGTCCTTACAGTGTTCAGAGATCATTGAGCATCAGTTATGATGCTAGTAGTTTAATACCCAGCATGGTTCATTATGATGCAGGTAACTCTTTTCCAATATTCAAAGGGCTCCCAACCTCCATGTCAGCTAAGTTTTTCTCAACTACAACTTTAATGATTATGTGCTCCAATGTCATCAACTGTTCGCCAATATATCATGCTGTTCCCAAAAAAGGAGATATAAAAGAACCATCAAATTTAGCCCACATACCCTGTAAATGAAATGAGTGAGTTAATCTTTTCATTACTGAATCACCCTAAACCACCTGAGATTTGATTGTTATCAAAATTACCATAACTGTCCAAATGTTACTATTTAATTTTTTAAAATCAAAATATTGACAAATTGTGTTACTTGGTTGAAACATGATTTCATTAGATATACATTTCTTGAATATTTTTGGATTTATATCATGATGATGATGATGATGATGATGATGATGATGATGATGATGAAATGCTTGTAGAATTATGGTTTTCAAAGAAATGATGTTGTCCTATGACAAATTAGAACACACTGTAAACCTAAAGCTAATAATATACTATTATATGGTCAACAATATCTATTGATTCTGCAACTATTATGATTTCCTCAGCCATTAGCCAAAATACTGCAATGGTTGAACCCATTCCATTGAAGACATCTGAAAAAAAAGTCTTAAACATCAAGTACAGGAGCAGAATCATCAATAAAGAAATCCTGCAAAGATCAAATTAACAACCTTTGCAGAAGTTCTCAAGTAAACACTAAACAACATGCAAAAAAATCATACTGGCTATCTCTAAGTGGGAAGAAAAAAAGAAAAGGTCATGCAAAACCTGGTGAAGCAGTCAGAAATGTGTGTAGGATCTGGTTTTCACATGAGAAGAAGGAAGAAAAGTTATTTAAAGAAGCGAATGGAGAAGACTTTTTGACTGATATGCCATCCAGTACAAGAGGAGCTAAGTCTAAGTAAGTACAAGGACGAAACTACTGTGGTTTTGAGAGAGTAAAAAGGTGAGACATGCCATTACAGGTCATCATCATCTTCATCACCCTTTGACGTGATTGAACAGCCAGTCTCAACCAGTTGGTGTTCACTGTATAATTTGTGCTATTCATCCTTTTGATTACTGAATATAAAACCAGGCTTGCAAGACCTCCATTTGAGTGTCTTTGCTGAGTCACCACCTCACCCTCGTATGCTAATCCATTATATACAAGGTTACCCATTTACAGCTGACTGAACTGGAGCAACATGAAGTGAAGTGTTTTCCTCAAGAACACAACACACCACCCTGTTTAGGAACTGAACCCATGGCCAAGCAATCGTGAGTGCAACATCCTAACCACTAGGCCACACACCTTCACAGGTAAGGTAGTCAACAGAGAAACAAATACATACAGTGAAAAAAAAAAAACAAAAAAAACTGAATCAAGACAAAGACAGCAAAAGTTACCCATTAGCCAACTAAACAGACTTATTTCCACTGATCTTCTATTTAATTTATCTTATTGCTATGAGGAGTGAAATTCGTTGTTGTCGGCTGGTCAGACTGATACAAGAGGAGTTTTTGTGCCTTGACTAGATATACAAACACAATGGCTGTTGTAAGTAGTAGTAGTAGTAGTAGTAGTGTTTGTTGGCACTCCGTCGCTTACGACGTCGAGGGTTTCAGTTGATCCGATCAACGGAACAGCCTGCTCGTGAAATTAACGTGCAAGTGGCTGAGCACTCCACAGACATGTGTACCCTTAACGTAGTTCTCGGGGATATTCAGCGTGACACAGTGTGACAAGGTTGAACCTTTGAATTACAGGCATAACAGAAACAGGAAGTAAGAGTGAGAGAAAGTTGTGGTGAAAGAGTACAGCAGGGTTCGCCACCATCCCCTGCTGGAGCCTCGTGGAGCTTTAGGTGTTTTCGCTCAATAAACACTCACAACGCCCGGTCTGGGAATTGAAACCGCAATCCTATGACTGCGAGTCCGCTGCCCTAACCACTGGGCCATTGCGCCTCCACAGTAGTAGTAGTAGTAAAGTCTGAATGCAAGGCCTGATGATGAGGATGATGATGGTGATTAAGGTGGAAAGCTGGCAGAATCATATGGATATTGGGAGAAAAATGTTTTCAGCAAGTTCTGTACATTTTGTTTTTCAAACTTTTGGGATTAATAAAATAAGGTACCAGTAACATCCACCCCTAGGGGTCAGCCACACTTAAGTGGCAATATACTACACTTTATCGTGCAGTTACTGTTAATACTTCATTTAGAGAATTAACATATATATATATATATATATATATATATATATATATATATGTGTGTGCCTGTATTTACATATCTAGATAGGTATATTGTGTCTTATACAAATAGTTGAACATTGCAATTTTGAGGGAGACCAAATAAACTCAGGCAATAAAATGAAAATATAAAATAATAATTGAAATAGCATAAATAAATGTGTATGTTTGTGTGTGTGCACGCGTGCGTGTGAAATAGTGAAATAAACAAACAAACAAAATGGCAAGAAAATGAATATCAATATGAATATTGGCCAATAATGAACAAATATTTCAGTTGGGAGAATTTAAAGGAATATTTCTTATCAAGCATTATCAGATAAATATTTAGGACTTAAGCAGGAATGTCAAAGGGGTTTTAAGCTAGATGCTGTTTAATGCCAAGAAATAGCTGCTGGTTACCTAAAAACACACTAAATGAGCTGGGAATTTGGCAAATAGAAAGATATGGAGAGAGTCCCAAGACCAAAATTGAGATCAAAGTCTCAATGAAAGATTATAGAAAACCCTTATATTTGCAAATTCAAATATATTAATTACAGGGCACATAAATTAAAATACCTTATCATTTAACTACAGCAACAACAACAATATTTGATAAATAGCAGATTTCTGTGTGTGAATGTCTGTATGTCTATGTGCACATGTATAGTGTTATGTGTGTATGTATTTCTGTATCTATGAACATATTGCATGGAACTTGATTGTGCCTGTACACATACATGTTTGTGTGAGTGTTATATATGTATAAGATCATCTCTGTGATTATGTGCTTATGTATGTGTGAGTAAGTGTGTGTGTGTGTGTGTGTGTGTGTGTGAGAGAGAGAATTCACAAGTGCTTCTGTCAGCAAATATCAATAAAAGATAAAAATACAAAAAAAAGTGAGATAAAGAAAAAGTCAGCAGAAATTTTTACTTTTTATTGCAAAATACTGTTTTTTATGGTGCTTCAAGATGGCTGCAGAAAACAGGTTGGAGTTAGTAAAGAAGAAAAAAAAAAAAAATTCAGTGGTTATTTTAATACGATTTCTTAAGTGTTTCTATACTCTTATGGTTATTTTCACATTATTTACACCTTTAATAACATTTAGGGAAAGATTAACATCACAACATCTTTTCCCCACATACAGTTACACCTCACTTTATGAGGACCTGCTTTACAAGACCCCAGGTTTACAAGTTTTATAATAAATTTTTCAAGAACAAGATCCAAATTTTGAATGAAGTGCAGAAGTTTCTGCTACCATAACAAATGCTTCTCTGTGTTACCGAGAAATTTGTAGAGTGAAAAAAGCTTCTTCTAAGCAAACAACTCTAGACTTATCTTTTAGAAAGAAATCTATAAGTCTGTCTATGAGTGCTTGTGAATCAGTGATCACGTCTACAAGTAATAATGTGCATAAGTCTAGTGTGAGTGAAAGTGATGCAGAAAACAATTATAATAATAATATCTTTTACTATAAATGATCTTGACATTCTTTTTACTTTACATGAAATATTCTTTACATTCTACTGTTGTTTTATTGCCATTTATCTATGAGTATCATACATTTTATTGGTAAAATATCTTTCTGAGAACAAATTACAATTTATAACATTGCTACTATGGAAAATTACTGCTCTGCTTTACGAGTTTTTCGCTTTATGAGTGGTCTCTGGGAACAAATTAACTCATCTATCAAGACATTACTGTATTTACAAATTTGATTTTAAAAAATGATATGTTATTAACAGAAATTGCTGATCACAAAAAATAAAAAATGAACAAATTAATTCTATTTGGTTGTTACTATTGTTGCATAGTGGAAGTGCAATGGCCCAGTGGTTAGGGCAGCGGACTCGCAGTCATAGGATCGCAGTTTCGATTCCCAGACAGGGCGTTGTGAGTGTTTATTGAGCAAAAACACCTAAAGCTCCACGAGGCTCCGGCAGGGGATGGTGGCGAACCCTGCTGTACTCTTCCACCACAACTTTCTCTTCCTGTTTCTGTTGTGCCTGGAATTCAAAGGGTCAGCCTTGTCACACTGTGTCACGCTGAATATCCCCGAGAACTACGTTAAGGGTACACGTGTCTGTGGAGCGCTCATCCACTTGCATGTTAATTTCACGAGCAGGCTGTTCCGTTGATCAGATCAACTGGAACCCTTGACGTCGTAAGCAACGGAGTGCCAACAACAACAATAATAATTGTTGCATAACAGCAGATCAGCTATGATAGCCAATGTACATGTTTAAGTTGTTCTCTTCTTTCTCAACTCTTTGGTTTCAGTTCTGTCCTACTGCATGGCATCGTGGCCAAATGTCTTCTACTATAGTCCAGGACCAAAGAAAATCTTTTGAGTGGATTTAGTAGAATGAGACTGAAAGA
>NC_142930.1:53803080-53905580 GCF_046866305.1 Octopus bimaculoides | reverse complement strand
GTGAAATCTAGCCTCTTGTGCATACCCAACAATGTCATTTTAAAAATAGACAGTCATCTCATTGAAATCTTGAAGTTACAAGATAATGCACAAGTAATTTGAAACAATATGGGTAAATAAGCATCTCATTTGACAAAGTAATTTGATGCTAAAGGTTTAAAGTAGTAATAACAAAAATAGTTGCTAACATAGACACAGGGCCACAAATTTAAAGAGAGAGAGGCGGGGGGGGGGGTTAATTGATTAAATTCACCCTGATGTATAACTACTAGTTTATTTTGTTGACTCCAGAAAGATGAAAGGAAAAATATATATTTTCGCTCATTTATTTTTGGTAATATAAGATCAGCATGTTTCTTCTATAAGAGGTTCATCTGATTCCCTCAATGAGAAGGAGAGAGAGAGAGAGAAGGGAGAGAGAGAATGTGTTTTGCATGGAAGAGTGAGAGAGAGAAAGAGCCTATCTGTTTTTCCATACTAGTATGAGTTAGATGAATATATATTATTGAGGCATTATTTTATGAGATACATTTTTTGTTGCCAACCTGTATTTGTTTGACAAGTAAAGGATTGCTTATTCCCCACATCTTCAAAAGCACAGAGTCAGCAGAAAATTTGATGACAGGGAAATTATAATTATCTTCATCGCTTTATAGCTCAGTGCTTTTGCATGCAAAGTGCACTAGAAGTAAACATTGGTACACAAAGATATGCACTCACACACGCAATGAACTTTGTACAGTTTATAATTTACAAGATATTGATTACCTCAGGGCTAGAGTAGAAGACATTTTCCCAAAGTACTGTGACTGTACCCAAAGCAATGTGATTGACAAGCAAACTTCTTAACCACACAGCTCACATAGAGCAGCATTTGGATTGGACTTGTATGTACGGTTTCAGATATATATATATATATATATATATATATATATATATCAACCATCAGTGTAACTTTAACAAAATACCACAAAGTAAATTAAACAGAACACAAGGAGTTCAATTTCAGGTGGGACTGGTGTTTAACAAATTTAAAGAAAAACTAGAAATGTTCTCATACTCTTAAACATATATACAAGCATAATATACTCACATATATATTACACAAACATAAACACACACACACACATACACATGTATGTATGTATTTGCATACAAACATTTTAAGTATTTCTTTGTTAATAGGTAAGGAAAAACATGACTAGTAATATAATGCAGATGAGCACACACACACACATATACATACAAACACATATACACACACCCACATTAAGAGTTATACAGGAAGAAACTCACTCAAAATACAGTAAACATTAAAATATATATATATATATATATATATATATATATATATATATATAATATTGAATTACTGAAAAATAAAAAGTTAAAATATTAAAATTTGCAAAACAAATTATTTTTGGTAATATAAGATCAGCATGTTCCTTCTATAAGAGATTCATCTGATTCCCTCAATGAGAAGGAGAGAGAGGGGGGGGGGGGGAGAATGTGTTTTGCATGGAAGAGTGAGAGAGAAAGAGCCTATGTTGGTGATATTGATCTTTAACATCTGGGCATGTAGTAAAAAGTGCACAGATCAGCAGATGCGGTATAATGATCAAGCTGGTGCTGCATATAATCACATCACTACATACATTTGCTCTCTCTCTCTCTCTGTATATATATATACATATAGGCGTAGGAGTGGCTGTGTGGTAAGTAGCTTGCTTACCAACCACATGGTTCAGGATTCAGTCCCACTGCATGGCACCTTGGGCAAGTGTCTTCTACTATAGCCTTGGGCTGGCCAAAGCCTTGTGAGTGGATTTGGTAGACGGAAACTGAAAGAAGCCTGTCGTATATATGTATATATATATATATATATATATATGTATGTGTGTATGTGTTTGTGTGTCTGTGTTTGTCCCCCCCAACATCACTTGACAACTGATGCTGGTGTGTTTACGTCCTCGTAACTTAGCGGTTCGGTAAAAGAGACCAATAGAATAAGTACTAGGCTTCCAAAGAATAAGTCCTGGGGTCGATTTGCTCGACTAAAGGCGGTGCTCCAGCATGGCCACAGTCAAAAGACTGAAACAAGTAAAAGAGTATATATACACACACACACACATATGTATATATGTATATATAAACAATTCTCTCTCTGTCTCTCAACCCTTTACAGTGTTATATAACTGCATATGGTCAAGGCAAATAAGAAATAGCAAACTTGATAGAAACAAGCAGCCAAATCTCTCTTAAATCCCAATGCCTTGACCCTTTTGATACCAACCCACTTAAAACTGCCCCTAGTTCTATGTTACAAGCAGCTTCCTATATTAAAGTGATTTAAATCAAAACAATTCCATCAAAATTACATTTTAGTGTTTTGTTCCAAACACCAGCTTATTAATGACAAAGTTATTTTATTAAATGCCTCAGTACATTCCAAATTAACTGAAACAAAAGCAGTGTATTTCAACAGAAATATGGTAACAGCAGGGTTAAAAAGGAAAGGACAAACAATCTACTGTAACCATGCCATTTTTTAAGTAGATCAAGTATGATATGAGGAGGATTTGGCAAATATTTCTGGCAAACTAAGCAATAATGTAGTGATGTCTTTATGTCAGCCACAAGGATAACATTGCGCAACTAATTTTTTTTTTTTTGTCTTTGGCCAGTAAGAGTTATTTCCTATTTGCTTCTATCTAGAAATCAAAGGAAATGACTATTATTCCCTTCTAACTTTGCTTTTCAAACTGACCTATTTTCCATTACTTTACAAATAGATTCAGTGCTGAGTTGCTGACACAGAAATATCATTATAGCAACTATTCTGCTTAATACCACAGATTTGCTTATCAGTTGCTCGACCTTAATCACTTGAGCTTGTCCCTTAGTGGCTGACAGTATGTGCATTTCTGATCATGAGAAGGAGTAGTGCAGGAGCATCATAGCTTTGTGTTGAGAAAGATTCTTTGGCGTTTGAATAAATGTAACAAAAGCAAAGTTTGGAGGAAATATTAGCCATTTTTCATACTTTCTAAGGGTAAGCAAATAGAAAATAACAGTTGCTAGCCAAGGACAAAAATCGTGTTGCACAGTGTAATCATTAAAAGTGGTATGCTAGAGACAGTGGCAGCACAAATCAGGCTGTAAATAACACAGTTGTTGTTGTATCATAGAATGAAGAGATTCACTCTTTGACGCAAAGCCTTTTAGTAGAAAGATTAAGAGAAAAATAGGATCTGCCTGAAACACTGCCCTCTACATAATCCCTAATCCTAACACAACATACAGCTGAACTGATAAAGGACGTTTATGTGGTCACTTGACCTGCTAGAAGCAGAAACCAAATCTTCCTCAAATCACACTCGACTATCTTAGAAAGAGGAAGGACACAAAGAACCAGTGGTTCTCAATTCTCATCCTTTTGCAGCTCAGCTCTTCCTTTCACCAAATGGCATTTTACAAATGTCCCCTTCTTCACATTCACCATGCAGATGATGATTTATCCTCTATTTCAGGTTTTTATCCTTTTATCCTTTACTTGTTTCAGTTATTGGACTACAGTCATGCTGAGGCACTGCCTTGAACTGTTTCAGTTGAACAGATCAACCCTTGCATTTGACATTTTTAAGGTACTTATTTTATCAGTCACTTTTGATGAACTACTACATTACTGCCTCAATGAATTCTATCTGACATATGCAAGCATGGAAAAGTGGATACCAAAACGATGATGAAGATGCTGCTGATACTGATGATGATGATGAGGATGATGACGAAGATTGTGGTATATTCCCCAGGATACCTCAGTGAAACACTCATATAAATTTCATCATGTACTAATCTACAAGTACAACTGATCTATGCACTTCCTCACAAGAGTGTAATTAAGTGCTTTGATATAGCTTGCAAATAAAATCATAAAGATACATGTCATGTACATAAGTATATTATTCTTTATTAATTAGTCTGTGGAAAAAGGAATAAAAAAAAAAACCCATAGTGCCTGGGCCCTACCACTTTCTTTTGAGGGTAATGTTAATACAATTGCTGTATGCTTGACTTGACCTTCTGTAGAAGAATTTTAGTAGGAAAGGAGTTGCTGAGAGGTGCAGCAGATCCCTGGGGAGGAAGGACTAGCAATAATAGTGTGTGTTCGTGTGTGTATGTGCATACACACACAAGTGTGTGTGTGTGTGTGGACAAGAGTAAAAAGTTGGGTAAAATAGCTTGTGATATTTGGTTACATTTATTTACAGTCTGAGTTTTAAATTCGGCAAAGATCAACTTTGGCTTTCATCCTTTATAGAGGTCAATAAAAAAATATAAGCAGTCAAGTACTACAGTTGCTACAATTAGCTATGCTTGAAAGTATTGCACCAGAATGGCCACACTATACAATAACTTGAAACCAGTGAGAGAACATAGGAAACAGAAATTGCTGAGTTATTGAAGAACTGTTAGCATAACAAGGCCTCCCGTGTGTGTATGTGTGTGTGTGTGTGTGCGTGCATGGGTGTGTGTTTTCATGTTCTGTTTGTCCTCCACATTCACTTGACAACAATTATGGGTTTGCTTACACCTCCATAACTTAGCACTTTGTCAAAAACAAATTGATAGAATAATTTACCAGACTTTAAAAAAAAGATATATACTGGAGTTGATTTGTTCAACAAAACCCTTCAAAGTGGTGCCCCACAAGATATATATATATATATATATATATATATATATATATATATATATATATATATATATATATATACAAAATAAATGGAAGTGGAGAGACAAGTTACTGAAGAGATTGCAAGAGTGCAATGAAATAATTTAACAAAAAACTATATAAATTAATAAAGGACTGAACAAGTGCGTGTGTTTATTACCGGCATAATGCCTCTCCCAAGGTTTAATTGTATTTCTTTCAACACACGTATCCACATTAAGAATCTTGCACACGAAATACACATACGAAATATATATATATATATATATATATATATATATATATATATATGTACATGAATGTGTATGATTGTGTGAATGTTTACACTTTGTGACTGCATGAAAAATTACTATGACAATGTTCTCTGTTGTCATTTCCCTATGAACCGATTGTCTTGTAGCTCTGTATTATCTGAGACAAGTGGAATGAAAAAAACTCCCTTACTTGAAAAATAGTTAAGGATTAGTGACAGCAAAGGCGTCCAGCTGTAAAAGCAATGCTTTGATAATATGTAGTCATCTAACCCATGTTAGCATAGAAAAGTAATGACAAAAAGAAAATGAATGAACAAAATGTATGTAAATTTTGACATTTTACATTGATTTTTCTGAAGCAGGAAGGGTGTGGACAGAAAAGCAGAAAAAGGTAATATTTGCCTAAAAGTAGAACAGAAAATTACTTTGGGTGATTAACTGACAGACATTTCAGTTTTAATAGCTAAGCATTTTCAAAAATTCAGAGTTGCCATTTGCATGAAAACAGTCAATTTAGTCTTACTTTATCTATTGTTGTGAGTATTAAAAAAGCTAACTTCAAAATTTATGTGGTAAAAAAAAAATATTTACCAACACACCCCCTACCTACAATTTGAAAAATACTTAATGTGTACCTTCAGCAGTGTGATAAAAAGAAAGAAAAGGAAACAATATTAGTCCATACCTAATATTATTTTAATTATTTTTGGCTTGTATGGGAGATAACTCTGCCCATGTTTTAGTCTCGTGACCTCATCAGCAAATCAGCAAAGTATAAACTTCACTATCCTTTATCTACCGTCTCATCAGATCAGATATCATTTACATATTTTAGCAATTATCTTATTGCCACTCTTCATTTGCAAAGTTAAATTCGCATGTAAATATAGTTTTGTGGAATTAATTCCAGTTTCTGTATCTATCTGTCTGTCTGTCTGTCTATCTATACATTTACCCACTTATTTATCAACTTATCTTTCTACTCACTTACCTACCTACTTACCTTCCTACCCACCCACCCATCTACATATCTTTCTACCCACCCTCACACCCACCTATCTATTTATCTATCTATCCATCTATCTGCACACCTATCTACCCAATTACCTACTTATCTTTCTACCCACCCATCTACCTATCTTTACCTCACCCACCTATCTATCTATCTATCTATCTATCTACCTACCTTCCTACCTACCAAGAAACTCATATATTCATGCACACAAATGCATATATGTAACCATGAATAAAAATATATTAAGAGCAAAAACTCTTGAATAGGTACGCAGAGGGTAACTGTTCCACCTGATCCCAGCTAGCTGGACTAACCAACTTATACAGCAACTTGGGGATACAAGGTAGAGACTATCATCAGCATTAACAGATACATTGCATGCCACCTTGAAGAATATACACGGACATCCATAAAAGAAATATGAGTGCCTCATATTATAATAGACTATACTGAATGTGTCTACACCAGTGAAGATGGTATTGCATGAGGCATTGCTGCCAAAATAGGAGGTGCAATGGCCCAGTGGTTAGGGCAGCGGACTCGCGGTTTCAATTCCCAGACCAGGCGTTGTGAGTGTTTATTGAGCGAAAACACCTAAAGCTCCACGAGGCTTCAGTAAGGGATGGTGGTGAACCCTGCTGTACTCTTTCACCACAACTTTCTCTCACTCTTTCTTCTTGTTTCTGTTGTACCTGTATTTCAAAGGGTTAGCCTTGTCACACTGTGTCACGCTGAATATCCCCGAGAACTACGTTAAGGGTACACGTGTCTGTGGAGTGCTCAGCCACTTGCACGTTAATTTCACAAGCAGGCTGTTCTGTTCATCGGATCAACTGGAACCCTCGACGTCGTAAGCGACGGAGTGCCAACAACAACAATTATAATAGACTATACTGAATGTGTCTACACCAGTGAAGATGGTATTACATGAGGCATTGCTGCCAAAATAACATAGTAAAAATTACAATAGCAGAAAGAATTGTGTGGATGGCTATACAAAAAGCACACCAGAACCAGAATGTATATGTGCCTTTAAAAATGAGGAATACTGGCAAAACATTCTAGTAAAAAAGCCCTCCAACACAAAGAAAACAGCTCTATTCCTTGTCCTATTGTTTGCTATAGAGGTCAGCTGCCCAGTGATTGGGAATATCCTGTCTTGTGTTAAAAGAGATCTACGGTAAACTAATGCAAAACTTAAAGCCTATATATAAGCCCTACAGAATCTCATTTGTATCTGTCGTCATACGATATCGATATGTAACTGTGATATGTAACAACAGATTTGCATGAAAGCCTAAAAGTGCAGGCTTTTCCAAGAAAGAACAAAGCAAATGGACTCACATCCTTTAAATCTAATTAATGAGACTGAGAAAATTTGTAAAATATTCCAAAGATTCTCTATTTGAGTTTCCTAAAATGGTGTAAAAAATCCTATATCTTTTTATCTTTTATTTGTTTCAGGCATTAGAGTGTGACCATGCTGTGGCACTCCCTCAAAGAACTTTTAGCCGAATGTACTTATTTTTCCAAAGCCCAGTACTTATTCTATCAGTCTTTTTAACTGAACCATTAAGTTACAGGGACATTAACATACTAGTACCAGTTGTCAAGTGGTGGTGGTGAGGAAGGGGGAAGACAAACATAAACACAAAGATACACACACACACACACACACACACATATATATATATACTAACCCGACCTTGTCCGGGTGTGACTTATTACGCCATCTACGATAAGTCTTGCTAGGTGAAAATCAACTAAAAAAGAAAGCCTTACAACGAAAAAACCCTTATGATGTAAATATGTTCATAATTCAAAAGACGATGAAATTAATAGGGAAAGTCTGAAGGCTGTTTTGCGTAACATTATTAAGCGTACGTAAATTTCATCCGTCTAATTGGCTATACAAATGCTTGTGCAAAACGACTTTTTGCACTGCCCTGATTATACATAGCAGGGTAATCCCTTTTCGCAGGAGCTAGGCGGCAATTTGTGATGAAGCAATTGCTGGCAATCTGTTGCTACACAATTTTGCCAGAATTCTATCAGATTGGGCAGAAGATGTTGATGCACCATTTTGCATTATGTTCAAAGTAGCTTCTGAATTGTGGTGAATTACTGCAGTCTGTTGCTGTCATTTTAAACCGGTTGCTTTCTTTCCCCAGCAAACTCTCTTCTTTGGAGGCATAATCTATGTATATTTTAAACAGAACAACAAAAGTTATAATAGATGGCAGGGTCAGTACTTTTCACATATCTGTAATTTTTCAGATTAACACTCGCAAGATTACCCAACCCTAATCCTAAATCTAATCCTAACCTTAACACTAACCCTAAACCCTAACCCTAACCCTAAAACCCTAACTCTGACCCTAAAACTGTAACCGTAACACTAATCCTAACCCTAACCATAACCCTGACCCTAAAATCCTAACCCTAACACCCTAGTGAAAATCGTGGTGTATTTACAAAACATTGACGAACATGAGTTATATTTTACTGAATGATTGTGTACTTGCACGTGTATGTGTTTGAGAGAAAATGGACTTCTTTAACTATCCATCAACCAAATCCACTCACAAGGCTTTGATTGGCCTGAGGCTTTAGTAGAAGACACTTGACCAAGGTGCCAAGCAATGGGACTGAACCCTGAACCATGTGGTGGGAAGCAAGCTTCTTACCACACAGCTATGCTTGCACTTATAGCACATATCTAAAGAGTAAGTAAACAACTGTGTGTATGAAGCAGATATATATACCCACCACATAAGTACATCTACATACTTACACACATTAACTCAGCATATTCACAAATCCCAAGAACTGTCTTAACTCACACAAAAAAAAAAAAAGCCTTGTTACTTTGATAATGACCTGCTTCAATTCTGCAAAAAGATTTAACCCTTCTACTGCAAAATTAAATTCCATGGTGATTCCAGTAATGATGTTAAACATCTACCAAAAATAGAACTGGTATTTTCTGCAAGTTCCGTTGCCTCAATAAACTTGACATATCCCAACAAAAAATAGCTTCAGACATGACATTCTTCAACAAAAAGATAGATTGGTATATAAAAGCTGCTTTCTGCAGTTAAGAGTAATGAAATTTTGAGTGGATGTATCTGCTTACTGCAGTAAAAGGGTTTAAAAAAATTCCAAGGAAAAAATACATATACACACATGCATAAATGTAAATACAAACAGGCCTGTGAGTATGTGTGTGTGTGTATAGTCATATGCACACATGCATATATAGATACACACACCCACACATATATAGACACATACATATGAATATATATATGTACAAATACACATCCATAAAAAGTTACACAAACACACAAAAGTAAGCATGTATGTATCTCAGTATTTACACACACATAACGCATGCATGCGCGCACACACACACACACATATACAAAGATATATCTATATCTTAGGATCATGTTCTAAATGTGTTGAAAGAAAAGAAACCACAATTTAATACAAGAAAAGTCAAGTTTTCTGTTTCTTTTCTTTCTCATTAATTCATCTAAAAAAAATTGTTGGCATGGTTGTGTATGTGACTATCTACACACACACACACACACACACGCATCCACACACACACATCCACACACTCATATCCACATAGATATATGTATGTGTCAGTGTGTTTATATTTTCTTCAACCCATCTATTCTCTCTCTCCCCCTCTTTGGATGGAACAAGCCAGTTTTGAGTAAACACGCTTCAGTGTTTCTGTTACCATGGCAATAGTAAAAATAGTAGCAGACTGACACTGGTTTTTAGTATTGCAATGTGTGAAAGGGTGTGTGAGTATGTGTGTGTGTGTGTAACATGGGTGCTGGTGTGGTTGTATGGTTAAAAGCATGCTTCCCAGCCACATTGCTCCAGGTTCAACCACACTGCTCCAAGTTCAGTCCCACTGCATGGCACCTTGGGCAAATGTGTTCTACTATAGCCATGGGCCAACCAAAACCTTGTGAGTGGATTTGGTAGATAGAAACAGAAAGACACCCATTATACGTGTGTGTGTGTGTGTGTGTGTGTGTGTGTGTGTGTGTGTGTGTGTGTGTGTGTTTGTCCTCCACCACCACTTGATGACCAATGTTGGTTTGTTTATATCCCCATAACAGCAGTTCAGTATAAGAGACTGATAGAACAAGTATCAGGATTTTAAAAATAAATAAGTACTGGAGTCAATTCATTCAAACTAAAAGCTTCCAAGGTGGTGCCCCAGCATGGCCACAGTTCAATAACTGTAAACAAGTAAAGAATAAATCATGTGTGTATGTGTGTGTAGGTGTTTTTATCCAATATGGAGACAAACCCCATTTCTCCATGTAATAAGCTTGAAAAATTAAGATATTAAGATACTTTTCTATTTTTCTTAACATGAAACCAATAGCAGCCTTAATACACAAATAAAGAAATTCTATCCACCAATGCAGTGTTGAGCACTCATTTTCATCCCTTGGCATATTTACATGTGTGTGCCAAACAGTCTAACCCATGCCAGCATGGACAACAGACATTAAATGATGATGATGTTATATGTGCGTGTATACATATACATATACATACATACATACATATATATATATTATCATTTAATCTCTATTTTCCATGCTGACACAAATAGGATGGTTTGATAAGAACTGGTAAGTCAGAAGACACTACTAAAGTCTACTGTCTGTTTTGAGATGGTTTTCTATAACTGGATGCCCTTCCCAACTAATATGAGTGCATTTTAAGTTTATTGAGCATACTGGGTGCTTTTTACATGACGCTAGTAGCAGTGAAGTTTCCAAGTATCTTGCAAGACAAGATCCCCTCAACTGGGGTGAACAGTATTGAGGGACAGAGAAGGTTCCTTACATTAGAAGAGAAATACGGTTACCTTAGATGGAGAGAGAGGGAAGAGGGGGGAGAGAAAAGTGATGAAGATGTGATGGGGAAAGGGAAAGAGCCATTCACCCAAGTTACAATGAGGTGACTGGGGATTTGAGAATGTATGTGGGTGGATGTAATGAGTGGGCACTGGTAGAGGGAAAGGGTATTAGGTGGAAACAGCTGTGATGAGCACAGGTGGTAAAATCCACATAGATGTGGATTTTACTTACACACACATATATATACAGACAGATATGTGTGTGCCCATATATATACCATTTAATATACACAATTACTAAAGAGCTACTAATAGTTTCATGCTTGAAGATATGTTAAATACGTTAGATAGCTACTCAGTCTGGATTGGGTGGTGTCCTGTTCAACAAAAGAAACTTGTCCATGTGTTTGCATTTGCTAAAAGTTTCAGATCTGGAATTAAGTAGTGTGGTGGAATTCTTTAATCTAAAAAGAATGTGAAATCTTTCAGTTAAGCATAACTTACATCTCTTTGATCAATTTATATATGGCATAGATATTTGCATGAGTCTCCACTTGATTGCATGTGGAATGCACTTGGTCTTCAGATCCCTTACATGGCTAGTCACTTTAGTGGCCTTATTTTTATCAATGTGTCAAAAAGAAGGCTGGTGGTTTGAATAACGTCTTTAAAAATTTATCTTTTCAGTTAATTTGTCATGGAGAACTGCTGTAACTTTAGCTTCATAGACAACTGCATTTATCAAACACATCTAATCAAGTAGGCGAGCTTCAGGGATTTGACAGTTACAACTAGGAGTGTTTTTTTTTGGTGTGACTTATAAGTGATATTGTCCTTCATATTGGGGCAACATATGCATACATAGTTTATCTTTTATCTATCTGTCTATATATATGTGTGTGTGTGTGTGTGTGTGTTTATATATACACATACATACAATCACACACCCTAGTGCAAACATGCTATCTTAAAAATAACATCTCTAGCTTTGACATGAGGTTTCGTACACGTGATTTATAAGTGCAAATTTCTGTGTATATTATATATATATATGTCAACATCATCATCATCATTGTTGTTTAATATTTCTTCCATGTTGGCATTGGTTGGACAGTTTGACAAGATCTGACAAGCCAGAAGAATATGCCTTGCTTCACAATCTGCTTTGGAATGATTTCTACAACTGGATGCCCTTCCTAATGCTAACCACAGCAGAAAGTACAAGGTGCTGTTTTCATGGCACTGGCACAAGTAAAGTCATTAAGTAATTTGCAAGACAAGACCCCGTCAAATGAGTCAGGGTGTAGAATTGAGGTAGCTGGTTTTATCCCAGGTGTTGAGAGGTTGAAGTATGATAGAGGAATAACAACAGATAAATGGATACCCTAGGTAGAAAGAGAGAAAAGAGATGGGTGTGTTGTAATATCAAGACATACCCTCAAGGCACATGGAGGTGAGTATAAGAGAGAATACAGAGGATCAGAAAGGGTGGGTTGGTAGTTAAGTTTGCAAGAGTGTGAAAGGAGGGTGATAAATGGGTAGAGATGGGAAAATAGAGGTGAATACAGTGAATGGTAAACAGAGGTGGAGACATGGTCAATGGTGAATATCAGTTTAGGCAGGTGATGAAAGAAATAGGAGAGGGTCAGAGAAAAGGAAGTAAGTTATAACACAAAGCAAAGGTGGAGCAGAGAGCAACAATATAATCAGACCTAGCAGATGACTGAGGTGTCAGTGAGCATGGATCTCCAAGTTCTTCAGCCCCACATACAACTTAGCAGCTAGTTAAACCAGTCTTTCTGCTAAGGACAGCAAGGATTGTCTCACTCAGTCTTCCCCAGTTTCTTATTCTTTTCAGGTTCCTAGTTATCTATGTGTTGGCACTCCGTCGCTTACGGCGACGAGGGTTCCTGTTGATCTGATCAATGGAACAGCCTGCTCGTAAAATTAACGTGCAAGTGGCTGAGCACTCCACAGACATGTGTACCCTTAATGTAGTTCTCGGCGAGATTCAGCGTGACACAATGTGACAAGGCTGGCCCTTTGAATTACAGGCACAACAGAAACAGGAAGTAAGAGTGAGAGAAAGTTGTGGTGGAAGAGTACAGCAGGGTTCACCACTATTCCCTGCCAGAGCTTCATGGAGCTTTAGGTGTTTTCGCTCAATAAACACTCACAATGCCCGGTTTGGGAATCGAAACCGCGATCCTATGACCATGAGTCCGCTGCCCTAACCACTGGGCCATTGCGCCTCCATCCTAGTAATCACTAAGTGCTGAAAGCTTTTTCCTTTCTTGCAGTTCCAATGATCTTAACCTGTTGTTTCTTTATGTCATTAACAAGCTTTCTAGTTGATCTTTCTTCATCTAAGGACTTCCACATTTATCTATCTGAATTAGAACACTTTCGAAGTTCATCTAAGGAACCATATTTCTTCAGCATCGATAACCTTTTACATTTGTTTACTGATGTTGCAGGTCACAGATTCATATGTACAGATGGGTTTCTATCTATGCCCCTCAGACTCTTTATCTCAATCTTATTGATAACCATTTTTTTACATAATATATTTTGATTTCATCATAAGCAGACTCTGCTTGTCTGATTCTTGATTTGATTTCTTTGACATTTTACCTATCTGATATAAATGCAGCTCTCAAGTCATCAACACATTTATCATCTGTCTTGCATGCTGTCATGAGTTGGACTGTTCAACAGGATTTGAGGAGTTAGAGGACTGCATCATAGTTCAATGTCTACTTTGGCATGATTTCTCAGTGTCCTCCTCCAAATCATGACAAAAGAATTTAAGTGAGGTTATCTTTGGGAATTCTCTTATGTCGATGATTTACTTCCTAAAGCAAAATCCATAAAAGAATTGAAACACAAATTCCAGATAGAAGCGAAATCTAGAAATGAAGGGCCTTAAAGTAAACTTAGCAAAAACACAAAAGTTTTACCAAGTAGGAAAGCAGAGAGGACTCTTATGGGAAATAGCTGTGCTCAGTTTGCAGGGAAGGAGTCAAGAGAAATTTCATAAGATGTGCCCAGTGTAAACAGTGGACACAAAAAGATGTAGAGGGATCACAGGCAGGCTAACAAAAAAGGCAGACTTCATAAAGCAGGTGCATGAGGGTGTTAAGAATTAAGAACACTCAAGAAATAGATTTACTGAAATGATAAGATTGTTCCTTAGAAGTAGTTGATAATTTTTGTTAGCTTGGTGACCTAATCAGCAGTGGGGGCAGATGTTCCAAAAGTGTGGTAACCAGAATAAAGACAGGAGTATTCAATATGTACAGATCCAAGTACTTTCCTCTCCAAGTAAGGAAAAAAAGATGATGGAAAAGAGAGGCTATATGATAGGTAATGTAGATAGTAGAAAAGGTGGTAGAGAGATGCAAGGGCACAGAATAGGCATAACACAAGAGGGGATGTACACTATGAGCATTCTGCCAAGCTTGCATGGGAGGTTGGATCTTCTGCAGTACTGCATATCACCAGTTGACAGTCTTCTGTCATCTCCAGTTTTATTACTTATTTGGTCTCTCAGGTCGTTTACACTTTGCTGTTAATCTTCACTAACATGGTAGATACATCCAGCAAACCATACTCACCTCACTTCTTTCTAATCTTTGTAGCTACCCTACATTTCAGATACACACCTCACTGCCATGCAGCAGTGCACTTCACACACAAGCATCCTAAAACCTGCCTTACAGTGTAACTGACTATCCCCTTCCCCTCAATAGTGCTGGCATTGTGCCTAAATTCAGATACATTTTTCAAATTATTTAAACTCAACAATACACATAAATTAGTTTGGACAGTATACACAACTTATACCATTAAGGCGGCAAGCCGGTAGAAACGTTAGCACACTGGGTGAAATGCTTAATGGTATTTCGTCTGTCTTTACGTTCTGAGTTCAAATTCCACTAAGTTCGACTTTGCCTTTCATCCTTTCGGGGGTTGATTAAATAAGTACCAGTTATGCACTGGGGTCGATGCAATCGACTTAATCCCTTTGTCTGTTCTTGTTTGTTCCCTCTATGTTTAACCCCCTGCTAGCAATAGAGATTAATATAACTTATACCATTCAAAATGTGACCACATGCTTAGAACTTGTAAATGGATAAAGGTTTAGTACTCATATATAATGTACACTGATAATTTTTAGCTTAACCCTTTAGCATTTAAACTGGCCATATCTGGCCCAAATATTTTAACTGTTTTTTTTTTTATCAAACTGGCTAGATCTAGTCTCTCACACCTACCATACAATGTCATTAGTCACATCATCAAAATCTTGAAGTAACGAGATAATTCATACTAAATTCAAAACAATGTGAATGTATAAGCATTACATTTGACAGAGTAATAATCTGCAAGCTAAAGGGTTAAAAAATTCTAGAAAAAAATACATATTATACACAAGTAAATATAATATTGAGTAGCAACATTTATGTTAAATAGCAAGGTTTGAGGATGTATTTCTGGGTGTACATATGTATGTTTAATATTAGTAGATTCAAAAGGGAGTGGTATGTATATGCTGGAGAATTAGAATTATAAAATGGGAAAATGGGAGGGTGTGGTTGTGTGTGTATGTCTGTGTATGTTTTCAATTACTATACGATGTGGGTGTGGTTATGTATATGTATTTACTTATGAACATTCACTATGTATTTACTGATATGTGTTCACAATCTTAAAGTGTGTGCATGTGTTCTGTGTGTATGCAGTTTAGTATTTATTACTATACAAGAGATAGTTGCTGATGGCATTTTGCAATATATGCTATTCAACAAATCTGTCTGAAAACGTATGTGTAAGTAACAGAACTGTATGTGTGTGTGTGTGTGTGTGTGTGTGTGTGTGTGTGTGTGTGTGTGTGTGTGTGTGTGTGTGTGCGTGTGTGTGTTTCTTCATGTTTACTTATCTCTAGTTATCTATCTGTTAGCAGTGAAGCAAAATTAATATGGCTCAGAGAGGAATTACTCAAAGACTCACACAAACACACATATACATACATGACTTATTTGTAGATGGCATCTCAGGTGTTATCAGTATTTTTTTTTTTAAAGAAAAGAAAGATAGAAAGAAACAAAATGCAAGTAATACATCTTTTCCGGCTCATCTGTTGAACTTCCAAGAGAGAGTAAAAGAGAGATAGAAAAAAAGATAAAAACAATGGGTTCCACAAAACAACAGTTGAGGAGTTCACCTTGGTAAGGAGTATAAAATTCCTTAACAGGAAATCATTTTCACTAAACCATTTTCTCACTATTTATGAATATTATTGCTACATGTATATGTGGTTGTGTGGTACGAAGCTTGGTTCCCAACCACATGGTTCCAGGTTCAGTCCCACTGTGTGGCATCTTGAGCAAGTGTCTTCTACTATAGCCTTGGACCAACCAAAGCCTTATGAGGGGATTTGGTAGATGGAAACTGACAGAAGCCCATCATATATATATATATGTATAGCAATAAGAAAATGGAGGGGAATAGGTGGTATTCATCAATTTGCAGACATTGTATTGTGTCAATTTACTTGTTTATTTTCAATGAAAAAAACACTAGTGTAATAATAATTGGGTATCCTTCCAGCAGTATATTGGATAGATATTATCCCTTAGTGGGTTGGATTCACAACCCCTAACTTTCTTGGATATATATATATATATATATATATATATATATATATATATATATATGTATGTATACATATATGTATGTTGTCAAGCAGTGGTAGTGTTTGTCCCCTACCACTGCTTGACAACCGGTGTTGGTGTGTTTACATCCCTGTAACTTAGCAGTTTAGCAAAAGAGACTGCTAGAATAAGTACTGGAGCTGATTCATTTGGATAAAAATTCTTCAAGGCAGTGCCCCAGCATGGCCACAGTCTAATGACTGAAACAGGTAAAATATAAAAGAAGGATAAAAAACGTTTCATCAACCACATAAAAATAAAAAAACAAAAAAAAAGAAATCATTTTACATTTATCCCAGCTGACATATAAAGTAAAAAGCAAAGTTATCTTCTCAAGCCATACTTATTTCTTTATTGCACTCAAGGGGCTAAACATAGAGGAGACAAACAAGGATAGACAAAGGGATTAAGTCGATTACATCGACCCCAGTGCATAACTGGTACTTTATTTATCGACCCCGAAAGGATGAAAGGCAAGGTCGACCTCGGCGGAATTTGAACTCAGAACGTAACAGTAGACAAAATACCGCTAGGCATTTCACCGGGCATGCTAACGTTTCCGCCAGCCTGCCGCCTCAAGTCATACTGACCCACAAGGACCTGTTTCCCGGTTTCATGATTTATATATTCCACAGCTGGATGGGACACCAGTCCGTCACAGAATTTACTCATCTTTGCATACTGAGTGAACTGGAACAACATGAAATGAAATGTTTTGCTCAAGAACACAGCACATCACCAGATCCAAGAATCAAAACCACAATCTTATGATCATGAGTCCAACACCCTAACCACTAGGCTGACATGGATCAGATGAGTTTCACATACCTCACCAACCACTGAGGTGCTTCTACAATTGGTACAAACAAAAAGAGGAAAAAATAATTAGCTAATTCCATTGTATATGTTACTTTTGAACTGGTTTTCTTAGTTGGAAAATGTCCTTCTGTTCTTCCTATCACTAACCACATTACAGCATGGATTGAGTGCATTTTGTTATGGATCTGGCACACCCAGAGAGGTTCTTGCTAATAAAACTAAGAATCTTCTATATTATCTAAACTAACAGAAAAAGCAGCAAAAATATATTATGCATCAGAATAATTAGGATATTAGGAAAAAAAAAATAACGTTTTCTAAAGAAATATCAAAGACAAGGAATGAATAGATATGAAGGTAAGTTATGAACCAGGCATAGCATGAAGCAATAAAGAAGTATATGCAGTAACTTGATATGCTAGAAAAAGCAGCCATATCCCTGTCAACTCACACTTGCTGTCTCCTTTTTCATTTTCTCAAAGAAAAATAAAAAGAAAAAAATCCTTTGGATAATAAGAAATAGTCAAGATGATTGTGATTAAAACACCTTTGGTCATAGATCTGCTTGATCAGGGATGATGTGGGGCTCCTGACAAATGCCTTGTATTATTTAGGTACATCTACTCCTTGTGTCTTAACTGGTTTCGATTGTTGGCCATACTACGATACTACCTTCTAAGATAGAACCATAGTATGGCCACAGTCACACACACACACACACACACACATATATATATATATATATATATATATATATATATAAAGTCAGGAAGGACATCCATCTATAGATGTCATGTGAAAGCAACAAACATTGGAGCTCAACACAGTCCTCTGATTTGTCGGATCATGCCAAACAGTCCAACCCATGCCAGTATAGAAGACATACATTAAATGATGATGATGACAATGACAATGACGATGATGACAATGATGATATATGTTCTACTACCACCCATCACCTACCTTTAAGTTTGTCCACTTCTGCTATTACCAATAAGTTGTCTCTTGACTCTAACCCCAAATATCTTTGCCTTTTTCTATCATACTTTTGGTCTTTATATCCATCCATTTTAGTTCTCTTGGTGTCATTGCACTCTCTCTGATTCTTCTCTTCAGTCACCTGAGCAAATGTACAGGGCTAAGCTTATCGACTCTCCACACTTACACTCTTTCTTCTTACCCATCCATTCCTGGCCTCTCTGCAGTCATCACTCTCTCTTTGATTCTTGTTCTCAGTCTACTCCTCTTAGGTTGCGGACTATTCTCTACATTTACTGTGTACAAAGCACCCATTTCCTTCTGTGCTGGAACCATGAAAGAAAGCATGCCCCACCCCATCATATTCCTTTTAAAGTGATTGGTGAGCAAAACAATCTCCCTAGCACTGGTGCCATAGAAATGCATCCAAGCACACACTGCAAAGTGATTGGCAAATGACTTTGCCTTTCATCCATTTCGGATCTATTCAATTAGATGTACAGATTATTGAATTAATTTTTTTTTAACTAAACACTTTCAAACTTCCAATACTGGTAGAATGTGTCACATAGGACAGGGTTTACTCTTAACGTTTTTGACAAAATTTTGTATTTTAAAAGTTATTTCATCAGAAGTTACAGAGTGATAATGGACAAATTCATGTTTGATAAGTATCACAATTCATTTCTACAGCTGGGTGAACTGGTGCAATGTGAAATAAAATGTCTTGCTCAAGAACACAACACACAGCCTGGTCTGGAAATTGAACTCCCAACCACATGATTGTAAGCCTGGTATTCTAACTACTGTGAAAACATCTTTCAGAGGGGAAAATATTACCTTGCCAGAAAACTGGTGATGGTTGGCAACAGGAAAAGCATCTGGTCATAGGAAATCTACCTCATGAAACCATGGAAAATGGACATTGAAACCAGTATATATTTCTGAACAATAACCTTGTTGGATGTTTGAGCTCAGAAAAGAGATTCACCAATGTGCCAATCAATAATTTGCTTAATTTTCAAATTGTGAACAGTGTGGTGTAAGTGCACTTGTCTTTTGCAAACTTATATTCCAATCAATGTAAGTTTTGGAAGTTTATACTGTGCATTATTTAACCATGTGCAGAAAGCTCTTATCTCTTGTTTGTTTCAAAGAAAAAAAAAAAAAACCATCCCTGAAATTATGCTATTGTAACAACAACAAAATAACCCCAATTTGATATCTAATTTTGGCATACTATGACAAATATAGGTCAGTAAGGAATGTAGCTGAATTAATTAATCTCAGCACTTGACGAATACTTTTATTATTGACTCCAGAGAAGTGAATAGCAAAGATAACCTTTGCAGAATTTGAACTCGGACCATCATTATCATCATTGTCATTTTATGCCGGATTTTTATAATGTCATGGATTGGTCAGATTATAACAGTCTGAGTCATTTCTTACTGGGAGCCACTACTCCTAGACATTAGTGCTGTGCTCTTATGTCTCTACAGCTGGATGCCCTTCCTAGTGTATTGGGTGCATTTTTTCTTGTGGCACCAGCACTAGAAAAGTTGAAAAATCCATGATGAGACAGGATTGAAAGACCTCCAATTCTATACTTTGTTCATCTTGGAGTGGTTGGCATTAGAAAGGACATCCAGCTGTAGAAACATTGCCAGGTCAGATTGGAGTCTGGTGCAGCCATTGGCTCTCTGGACCTCAGTCAAACCATCCAACTCTTGCCAGCACGGAAAACGGACATTAAGTGATGATGGTGATGATGATGATGATGATGATGATGATGATACATATATATAGTTGAAATTTACAGAAAACCAAAAGCCAAAGACAGGTGTATGAGCAAAAAGCAGGTGTATTAGTTTGATGCTCAGGAAAGTGAGAAAGTGGTTTATGTTTCAAGCCTATACTCTTCGACAGAAAGGAATAAGAGAAAATAAACAGAGAGAGAATAAAAAAAACTTGTCCATTTAGTGGTCAAGCATGGCGACTGAAAGAAGCCTGTCATATATATATATATATATATATATATATATATATGTGTGTGTGTGTGTGTAGATAGATATGACAGGCTTTTTCAGTTTCCATTTACCAAATCCACTCATAAGGTTTTGGTCAACCTGGGTCTTAGAGTAGAAGACACATGCCCAAGAGGACAGGACTGAAGGTGGAGACCAATTTCCAAGCCAAAGGATTGAGAAGCACAACATATTTCCACCTGACACTTATGAGCATGGAAAAGCAGACTTTAAAACATGATGATGATGATGATGACGACGACGACGATGGTGATGATCCATATGTCCTGAAACTAAGCAGTTTAACAAACAGAAATCAATAAAATAAGTATCAGACTGGAATAAGTACTGGGCCAGTATAAGCAGTAAACTCTTTAAAGCTGTACAACCATAAGCATTGCTACAGTCATTGGATTGCAGCCAGTAAAAAATATATGATAGATAATGCATATTCATGTAAATATATAAACCCACATATATAGTATAATGAAATATATTGTATAAGTGTCTCCATGAATCTTAACCTAGTTGTGTAATACATGTAAGTGTTTATATATACATATATAACATCCCAAAATACTGAGAAATATAAACTTACAAATACTACTAATTTTACTTTTATCATGAAGCAAATATATACCTAAGTGCATGACTGTCTTCTGTGTATGTTTAATTGTATGTGAATATGAATATAAAGCACAACATACATACACACACGCACATATTCGCATACTAACTCACACACAAGACTTTAAGAAAGTATAGTATATGCTCAACTACAAGAAACACTTGAGAATATTAACCCAAAACACATTTCATTATTATATGTATATACACACCTTGACTAACACATTTTGCTGCTGTGTAGAGTAAGCTCAGATGATTGTAGAGCTAAAAAAAAAAAAAGGTAGTATAGTGTTATGAACTCCCCTCTAAGTGCTAAGGTAGAAAATTTGGCTACTCACCAAAGAAGTACAACTCTGTTTGTTTGTTTGTGTGTGTGTGTGTGTGTGTGTGTGTGTGTGTGTGTGTGTGTGTGTGCATGCACACCAGCTGATCTACCCAGGTGTTTCTTTCAGTGCACTTGAATCAGATAGAAACCCCAGAGGTGTAACATGAGGTAACCGATTTCAACTCTACAGTCAATATTGGCATATAATAAAAATTAACACACCTAAATAGATAAATAATTAAATGAATAAATAAATAAATAAATAAATTAATTATGATAATAATTCCTATCATAGACACAAAACCACAAGTTCTGAGGGTGGGATGTATTTGATTTAATCTGCCCCTAGTATATGAATGGTGCAGCAACAGCAACAACAATTCTTTCAAATCTTGATACAAGGCTAGCAGTTTTAATGGGAGGGAAGAGTCAATTGAATTTGCCTCAGTACTTGACTGGTACTTTATTTTATTGACCCCCAAAAGCCAACCTGGGTTAAATATGAACTCAGATTGTAAAGAGCTAGAATAAATGCCACTAAGCATTTTGCCAGACATTTTAACAATTTTGTCAGCTTGCCATTTTAATAACAACAACAATAATTGCTGTTGTTTCAAGGCCAGCAATTTTAGGTGGTGGGGTATTTTATTAACCCCCAAAAGGATGAAATGCAAAGTTGACAGGTGAAATTTGAACTCAGAACATAAAGAACCAGAAAGAGATGACAAAGTGTGTTTCCCAACACGAACAACTCTGCCAAAAGATAGAAATAGCAATAACAGTAGCTTCTCAAAGAGATACAAGGTATTAGATTCATAGAGGCCCTACTGGCAACAGAGAGCTTCTGCTTCTGAGTGGAAGTCAGAAATTATTATATTGTATGATGATTGTGTATGAAGTGTGATATTACATGGCAGCAAAATATGGGCATTGAATGTGGAGGATGTGAGAGGGTTGGAAAGAAGTGAAACGAGCATGTTCAACTAGATGTTTAACCCTTTCATTACTGTATTTATTTTGAGATGCTCTATGTTTCTTTCAATTACTTTAAATATAACAAAGAATTTAGTAAAATAACTTAGTTATCATTCAGCTAATGTTAGGAACATAAATTGTGACTGAGGTTTGGTGGAAGATTTTAATTCAAAACTTATGAAAACATGACATTTGTACTCAGAGTCAGAGCCGGTTTCGGCCGGGCTGGTAACGAAAGGGTTAATGTTAGTGTGCATGAATAACTAAGCACAGATGAGCTGAGAGAAAAATCAGATATGAGGGAACACTGGCTCAGGAAAGAAATTTTCCTTAGGGAGTACAAACTCAGGTTCAAAATTTTTATAAACAAGGTCTTATTGTTTGTTTATCAATTTTTGTTCTTTGTTCTTTAAGAAGAAACCTAATGTCAAGCTACTTTTTACAGATCACTTTTGATGCACTGTTTTCTAAACCTGAGAAAAACCAGTAGGGGTGCAAATTTTGATTTTGCCTCTCCAAAATATTTTAGGAAGTGCACTTGCACCCCTTGCACCCCCTGTTCCCAGGCCCATGTGAGAGGAATCAGATGGAGTATGTAAGGGAAAATACCACAATGATGCAAACATGTGATGCGTATGGAGGAAAATGGTTGGGCAAAGAAGTGCTAACTGATTCTAGGTAAAAGAATCTATGGAGAGAAAGACAAAGAAGATAGTGAAAATGGTGGACTGATCGTAGGAGGTTAAACTTCACAGAGAAGATAACCATAGATCACAATAAGTGGCAAGGAACTGTGCTGGAGAAGCTTTATCCAAAATATGCAAGCATGGAGAAAAATGGAAATAGAAATGATGATGATGATGACATATGAGATTTTGAGGTATTCATTTACTTCTCCAGAATGTTGCAATCTAAGTAAACCGAATTAGCTAGAAATTCAGACTGAAAATTCCAACAAAAAGTCCCTTTCTCTCCCTCTTTCTCGTGCCCATTAACTGTAATATGTAAGACACAACTGTATAGACAATACTAATTTTATTTTCTATGAAGCCTTCAGAATATGGTTAGCTGACAAGAACTGTATTAGAAATTTTAATAAACAACTGATAGAAGAAAGAAAAGAGAGAGAAAAAATTGTTTCTAACATTTCTTCAAGAATTTGGTGAATTCTTAACAATTTGTTCTGTCTCAAGCAGGAATCAGACCAACCTAATTTAGTAAAAGTAAGATGGTTGGTGGATAATGTCTTGGACAACCATAGTTCAAATGATTTTACCTTTCAACCTTCCAATGTCAATCAAATAAGTATCAATTAAGTATGCACAAATCAACACTAATCATACAGACTTCTGATCAAAGATGTTCCAGCAATCACTAGCCCATTGTTTTCCAGTGAATGTATATTTTAAGATGACCCACTTAATGACTTCTTCCTCTTTTACAACACTCAAATGTATTTTGAAGGAGATATTGACAGCTACTTCTACCAGGTCAAGTGTCCAAGTAGAAGCTCCTTCATTTGTGTCAGTTATTCTCTGAGGTGCGAGTAATTTCATAGGTCAGTAGCTGTAGGCTAGAAGAGGCCTGGTGGCAGGCTCAATACCAGATGGCTGGACATGATTGGGGAAGATCTCCAGAGGTCCGACATCACATTGGAGAATGCAGAGAGGCTGGCAAGGAACTGCCAGTAATGGAGAGCACTGGTGGACCTGGTTGGCTCTACACGTGATGATGTCTCTGGGACCACTAACTTGGGATGACCTCAGCCCCAGCAAGCATGCAAGCATGGAAAAGTGGACAATAAGATGGCAATGTTGATGAGGATTTTGAAGTTAAAAATTAACAATAAGAATAAAATGAAATAACAGTTTATAAATGAAAATATAAACTCTTTTACTTGTTTCAGTCATGCTTTAGCACCACCTTAGAGGGTTTTAGTTGAACAATTAAACCCCAGGGGATTTTTTTAAAGCCTAGTACTTATTCTACTGGTTTCTTTTGCTGAACCACTAATTTATGGGGACATAACACACCAATACCAGTTATCAAGCAGTGATGGGTGTGCAGAACAAACACAGACACAGACACACACACACACATATATATATATATGTGTGTGTGTGTGTATATATACGACAGGCTTCTTTCAGTTTCTGTCTACCAAATCCACTCACAAGATTCGGTCAGCCTGGGGCTATAGTAGACACTCACCCAAGGTACCACGCAGTGGGGCTGAACCTGGAAGCATGTGGTTGGGAAGCAAGCATCTTACCACACAGCCACACCTAAAATATTCATTTACCAAGAAAGTAATAAAAAGACTTGATTTAGTTGGTAAACAACAAGCAAGCATTTGACAGTTGATGGGAAGAGTTCAGCAATCAGTGAAGGTAGGGCATAGCATCTCCCCTAACTCAGCAAATTAAAAGTTTAGCTGTTGACAACAGGGCAAACAGAAGAGAAAGAACATATTCAGTGATTTTTTTTTTTCACCTGCTATTAAATAGAAATCCAACATGTAATATTGACAAATAGCACTTGGGTCTCGGAATGTAAATAAAAACTGTAGTTGAATTACTTTATAGCAAATATGCACCTGTAGTAGTAGTAGTAGTAGTAGTAGTAGTAGTAGTAGTAGTAGTAGTAGTAGTAGTAGTAGCAGTAGCAGCAGCAGCAGCAGCAGCAGCAGCAGCAGTTTTTCATCTACTACTATCTTAAAATCTGACATCACCTTACATGTTACAAAATGTTATACATTTTATTTGGTTCAGGTCCTGGTAATCCTCCAGTACACTTTTCAAACACAAACAATTCCATAGGTAGGGCTTGAAATCAGAAGCTTGGCATCTGAAGCAGAGGTTTCAATGTTCTTATGACACCAATCCCTGAGGACATGCTTTAAGTTCTAAATTTCATGACAGCATTACCAGAATGTTGATATTGTACAGATCTGAGTACCAGTAGCATAATGCTGTACAATATGAATGAAATAAAATAACTTATTTAAAAACCAAAATATATACTCTTTTACTCTTTTACATGTTTCAGTCATTTGACTGTGGCCATGCTGGAACAGCACCAGCAACATACTGCAGAACCAGTAACATAATGTAAATACCAACAAGCTGATGGAAGTGCTTCGGCATGGTTTTTTGATCCACTAGGAATAACAGCCAAATCTCCCTAAAATCACACCCAAGTTTTGAATAAAGAAAGAACGCACTGAATAATGCAGCATTATACACTCTTTAAATGACAGAGGATTTTGAGCATATTCTTGCCCAATCAGGGTATAAATGACAACAGACTATATAACACTAAGGGATTTTTAAGGGTTAGTGTTTTGGCTCTGGTTTAATGATTTGAAGTAGATGAGAGAGAGAGAAATCTTTCAATAGATAAAACAAATTATTAATCTATTCTAAACAGCTAGATGGACTGATGATGCATTGTAAAATAAAGAGTTATGTCTGGAAACTGCAAGAAATTGTTTGAGTTTACTGCCTACAAGTAGCAATTCATTATCTCACCAACTTTGTCATCTTACCTCTTGAGCACAACTTTTAGTTGTTTCTTAAACATTCTAACAAATATCTCTTGAACCAACAAGAAAACTACTATCCAGTTGGCCAACCTACAAGAAATGACAGCTGCTACATTCTGAGTTCAAATTCCGCTGAGGTCAACAAATTAAGTATGGTATTTTACCCATTGCTATGCTCTGAGTTCAAATTCTGCCAAGGTCAACTTTGCCTTTCATCCTCTCAGGAGCGATGAATTAAGTACCAGTGAAACACTGGGGTCAATGTAATCAACTAATCCCCTCCCTCAAAATTTCAGGCCTTGTACCTTTAGTAGAAAGGATTATTATTATTACTATTATTTTAGTTCTTATTGTAGTGCTTTAGAAGGTGATATTTCCACCAAGGGGGTATAATATCTGTTGGTGTTTCAAGTATAAGTTTCACCATCCATTTGAGAAGAGAAGTAGTGGTGGTGGCAGTGGCGGAGGGATGGGACAGGAGACAGGCTTGGAATAAGGAGCCTCGTTCTTCTACCACCAACACCAACACTATCACCACCACCCACACTGGATAAGGCATGTGAGTGAGTGGTAAAAGAGATGAAGTATTTTATCATCCAAGTACAACCATGACTTCAGGGTTAAAACAATGCAGGTTACCTTAAAAGCACACGCACACACACACACACACACACAATGTGGCAGCATGTTTCCCAAGATCTAATTACTTTGAGGATTTTCAGCTCTTTAGGCGACTTTGTTAAGCAGGATTATCTTTAACAGTGTCCTTTGTTGCTGAAGTAGTAGTAGTAGTAGTAGTAGTAGTAGTAGTAGTAGTAGTAGTAGTAGTAGTAGCAGCAGCAGCGGTGTTGATAATGGTGACAAGTTTTCAGGTGAAAATGATAATTTTTTTTCATTAATCTTCTTTCTAATAGACAAGAATATAAAAGCAAGGATGAAGGAAATTCTGAGAACACACACATATACACATTTATATGTATGCATACACACGTGTGTGTGTGTGTGTGTGTGTATATATATATACATACACACATGTATATATAAATATATATTTATATATACACACACATATATTTATATACATATATATAGATACATACACACACACATATATATATATATATATATATACACACACATACGCACATACATACACACGCACACATATATACACATATATAACAAGACGGAGTATGATAGAGTGGGGGAAGGGGAGAAGGAGAGCAGGATTCTGTATCATTTGTTACTGGTTTCTTTTAAGGGGCTAAATCAGAGAAAAGGTTTGTCCCTTTACTTTCTCATTGAAAATTCTTCAAAGATTCCTTTTTAATTTTAATTTTCCAGTAATAACAGTGTAATTAAGAAGTTTACTCCCTAAACAACATGGTTTCAGTTTCAGTCCCGCTACATGGTAACTCAGGCAAGTGTTATCTACTTATAGCCCTAGGCAAATCACAGAAATTGAAAGAAGCTCATCATCATATATGTACGAGTATGTATGCCTGCATGCATACATACATACATACATAATAATAATAATAATAATAATAATAATAATAATAATAATAATAATAATAATAATAATAATAATAATAATAATAATTATGACCTATAAAGTTTTTTACTTCCCATGCTACCACTTGATTTGATCGTTATTTAAATCACAATCTTTTCCTTATTTATATAGAAATTTGTGTGTGTGTGTGTGTGTGTGTGTATACACATACATGTGTGTGTGTGTAAGAGAGAGAGAGTAATTGTTATAAACACAAGTTTACATCAAATGTTACTACATACAAGGTGTTCAGACTAAATATGATAGTTTGTATAAAAGGTAATGAAAACACAATATCCCACCCCAAAATAAAAGTATCTTTTAAAAGATTTTTAAAATATCAACTAGATTATGGCTAGGAGATAACAGCTTATTCAAAGTAGCTGCCCTCAGCTTTCACCATGGCCTCAAGAGGACTCCAGAACCTGGTGCATGTGTTCCTTTCGAACACCTCCTTGATCTTTGCCACCAGCTCAGCATGGGTGTTGCAAGTAAAGTGGTTGGTGTCTTTCTCAAGCACTCTCCACACAGTATTCCATGGAATCACAATCAAGGGAATTAGGAGGCCAGAAACTGGGGCTAGTGAAGTCATAGAAATTCTCCAACAACCACTTCTGCTTCTTACAGGATGTATATAGCAAAGAGCTAAATCCTGAAACTATACACATGGCCTTCCAACAGCAACCCTATCCTGCCAGTATTGAGGACAGTCTGCAGCAACTTCACACAGCTGTTTCAATTAAGTTTAAGGCTCTGTTCAAGGGCATGCGAATACCTGCTATGTCCTTTCCTGCAGGTCACAGTTTTGTAGTTTCAGTTACTGCTGTTTGTGTTTTACATCTTACAGCCTTTACAATATTCACAGAGCACTGAGCAGCAATCATGACATTGGCATTTTGATACCCAGTATGAGTCATTATGATACAGGTAACTCTTTTCTAATATTCAGATGGTTTCTAGTCCTCCAAGTCAGCTAACTTTTTTTAACTACAACTTTAATCTTTATGCTCACCAACACTGTCGACTGTTCACCAATACATTAAACTGTTTCTGAAAAAGGAAACATAAAAATAGTCAAATTTATCCCAAACACCCTGTATGTTTCATCATAGCTTTATGGATTTCTGCATCGGATGTTCCTAGTGCAACTGGATGCTTAAACACAATGGACATTACTCCTCTGTAACATAATGCAATTAAATATTCCCTGGTGATCTGTTGTTGCTAAGCATCAAATTGCATTTGGAACATTCAATAGAGAATTCCAAACAGCCACAATGGTAACATACATAGGAACAAATAATATTCATCTGTGTTTATCGTAATTTTGTCAACATTTGGTGTGTATAACATAACGAGTAATATTACTAAGAATATTACAAACAATAAAGTAATATTTCAAATACAGTATAGCTATGAAAACAGCAGAAAGATTGGGTATTTATCCTTATAAGATGAAAAAAGTTGTCAGTAGATGGCTATGGGACTCGAACCCACACCTCTCAGATACCGGCTGAGTACTTTACCATTAAGCTAAGCTGCTTAACCATTATACTGAAAGCATGATAATCTACATGAAGCTCTAAATTTAAAAGTAGATGTCATACATCTATTTATATTAACAAAACACAATATATATATATATATATATATATATATATATATATATATATATATATATATATATATATATATATATATATATATATATATATATATATATATATATATATATATATATATATATATTATACATATGTAGGTGCAGGAATGGCTGTGTGGTAAGTAGCTTGCTTACCAGCCACATGGTTCCGGATTCAGTCCCACTGCGTGACACCTTGGGCAAGTGTCTTCTACTATATATCTACATATATATATATATATATATATATATATATATATATAAACAATGTGTCTTGAATGGCACAACAATGCACTATAATAACAACAATGGACTATAATAACTGTTATAATTTAATCATCCATAGTCTGATATGATATAATATTTCGGAATATAAAAATTCCTTCTTCAGATATCCCTAGGAATTGATCGAGTCACTGCTATAATTGGTTTTCTAACGGATTTTTTTTTTTTTTTTTTTTTTTCCGGAAGTGTCTCTGTAGTGGTCTCACGAATCTCCTTCTGATGGGGCATGTCTGGGTGTGTTTCTGCTTCTTCATCTTGACATTGAATGATAGTTGTAAACAAGTATCACCATCATACAAGCAGAATATAATTTGTTTCCAGTTTCCTGTGAGAAAAAAAACATGTTTGGTATTGTGGAAATATTATTACCTTGCTTGGAAACAAGTGAGGGTTGGCAACAAGAAGGGCATCCAACCATGGAAGATCTGCTGCAACAAATTCTGTTTGAACCACGTAAGCATGGAAAAGTGGATGTTAAAATAATGACAATGAGGACGATGATGATGATGATGATGATGGTGATGATGAAATACGTAGGAGGACTAACTAAAATGACTTTTCTGTAAAAAAAAAATTTAATGGCTTTATTATAAAAGGAAGTAAAGTGACATATGAGCAGAGTCAATAGAGCATCAGGTGCAATGCTTGGCAGTATTTGTTACAGTTCTTTGTAGTGAAATATGAGACCCTATTTCACCTCCTATTGCGATGCCTTGTCGGTGATGAGAAATAGGATATTCAAAGAACCAGCTGACTGTGACAGGCCTCCATAGTTAGACAGTGTGATACATTAACAGGGGCAGCATCTTGGCCACATCAATTACAAAACTAGTGGACCCTGAATTGCATTGGGATAAATGCAGGAACAGAATAGTCAGAAAAATCTATTACCATTTTCCAGGATCTCTGAGGTTCAGGGAAGTGGGAGGGGTGGTGGATAATGGAGTAATAAACCACAGCATATGATTTATCCGTGGAGGCGCAATGGCCCAGTGGTTAGAGCAGCGGACTCACGGTCATAGGATCGCGGTTTTGATTCCCAGACCGGGCGTTGTGAGTGTTTATTGAGCAAAAACACCTAAAGCTCCACGAGGCTCCGGCAGGGGATGGTTGCGAACCCTGCTGTACTCTTTCACCACTTTCTCTTACTTCCTGTTTCTGTTGTGCCTGTAATTCAAAGGGTCAGCCTTGTCACACTGTGTCACGCTGAATATCCCTGAGAACTACGTTAAAGGTACACGTGTCTGTGGAGTGCTCAGCCACTTGCACATTAATTTCACGAGCAGGCTGTTCCGTTGATTGGATCAACTGGAACCCTCGACGTCGTAAGCAATGGAGTGCCAACACACATGATTTATCCTCACACTTGTAATCTAGTCCAAAGACTTCTTGGATCACAGTGGGTACTGCTCAAGGGACTGAAAAATCAGACAGTGTTGTTAAATGGAAGAACAGAAACTCTTTAGCATTTAAACAGACCAAAATATTCTATCTGTTTTATATATTTAAACTGGCCAGATCAAGCGTCTCACAGCTACCCTACAATGACAGTCTAAAAATAAACAATCACATCACTGAAATCTCAATGCATGGTTGCTTAAAAACCACATAAATAAATAAGCATTACAGACCAATCTGAATGCTAAAGTGTTAAGTCTGCATACAAAAACAAATGTACCTCAAAGAGTAGACATTATCCGTCCATTTTATTTCACTCACAAAGATGGGGTAAACATAAGGTTATGGTATCCCAAGGTGCATTGCAGTGGAATTGAACCTAGAACTCTGTCATTAGGAAGAGGACTTTTTAACTACATTGCCATATCACCTCCATCAAAGTTTATTATAACCTTGTGCTGACATTAATCATTGGTTTCTTTTGAGAGGAGACAAAGGCCCTATATTTTAAAGGAGAGAAAAAAATGTTTTGACAATGATGTCTTTGTCCAGTACATTAACAACACTTCTGTATTATATTTCAATGAGTCATTATGAATAGAGATTTTTGAATATACAGGAGGACATTAATATAAGTGGAAAGAGGAGAAAATACCACAAATGAGTCTAAGATCAACTCTGCTGGGCAAACATACAATCAAAAGCATTTCAGCCATGAGCATCTGGGACTACATTATCTAGTGTGTCCTCATAACTATTTATAACAAATCAAACAACTTGAATAGATGATATTGCCTTCAATGTAAGAGTGGATGTAGCTGGGTGTGTAAAGAAGCCGTCATTAATAATGGGTAGGAAGAGGATTAGTGGGTGAGGATAAATAACAAATCCTTGTAGAATGGGATCAGTTTTTACAATGGAACAAAGTTGCTGATCCAATTAAGTCAGCTAGAAAAGAAATCTATGTAAATATTTCCAAAGACCTGAAGGATTTTAAAGACCAGCACTTAAAATCAAAAAGGGAACCTCTAAAAGAATGCACAATCTACTAGAAGTACCAGCCAAATTTCCCTCAGATTGTTGCCCATGAATTTAAAAGAAAATAACACATTGCAAAATGTAGTCATAAATATGAGTGAATGAACAGACCCATCCTCCTGGGTGATCTACACTTAAAATATACTGTCTGGAAAAAATTAACTGGCTAACCATGATGCCAGCACCTGTTCTGGCACTGTCGATCTATATATCACTGGCAGAGAGATGAATGGTTGCCGCTTCTAGTGGTCAAGTGTCCATCATTGACAAGACCAAACAAGGAGGTTGAAATCATGTGATCTGGTGGTCTTGGAGGTAGCAGGGATTTGCCTCCCCTATAGCAATATAAACAAGAGCACATTTTGCAACAAAAAGCCAATATGAGAGTTTCTCTCATGGTAACTACTGCTGTATAGTTTGTTCTAATAGAGCATCCAAGTTAAAGTGAGTACAAATACTACCTCTCAGTATTACTACTGCCTCTGTCACAAATATATATTTTATAATGTAGGATGATCAAAACTGGAAAGTGTTTGACTCTAGATTTGCTCAGTCAAAGATGATTGGATGGTAGTGGCGGTGGTGGTGGTGGGGGTCATGACAACAACCAGTTGTCTTTTACTCAAAAGATTCAAAAAGACAAAAAAAAAAAATGTTTCAAAACTTGAGAGGGGTAGCCCAGCTGGATCAAGTGCTTTACAATTTGATGCCTTACTTTAGCTATAAAAGTTTCAACTAGGTAGAAAGTGATGTAAGCAGACACCCATAACTAAGTCAGTGCTATTTACTTGCCTACAAGACACTAAGCAGTGCAAGTCTAGAAGTAGGTGTTTAGGTAGTGTGTGAATGACACCTGTTTGAGGAAGGTTAAAAGTGAGTAATGATATCATTTACATGGGAGTGAACGTTGTAAGTGACAACAAATGGTAAAAGCAAAGCAACCTACATTTTAATAGAGGTAACTTAAAAAGACAAATCATTCTTTCGAAAGCACAAAGAGCAAGTACTGGACACTAATTAATTTTACCTGATAATGTTTTAAAATAGAGTGACCAGCGATTAATCAATAAAGTCTAGAGAAATAATATATGGTTAAATTAACTGTTGCAGCATTTAGACAAAGTTGGTCAGTTAATTAGTTAGCCCTCAGAAATTAAACTAGTTATCCCTCAGAAACTAAACTAGGACAAAATTCAGAATCTAATTATTTGGATCTACAACTTAAGATATGGCAGCATATTGTAGAAATCAAGAGTAACAAACTACAAAAAGAGCTTAAATAAGCTAAACACACACACATACAAGGGTTGGCTGAAAAGTCTACAAGCTGACCAAAATATTCTCATGGAATATGACCAAAAGCACTTTATTTTTCAATATAGTGAAATCATAGTAGTGGACAATTCCAGTGCCGTCTGACTGGCATCCATGCCGGTCGCACGTAAAAAGCACCGTTTGTGCATTGGGCCTCTTAAAGGCAGTGATGTCAAGCTGAGTGAGATCTGGCCCATTAAAAGCATCTTTCAATCATTGAGTGATATGCTGTGCTTGTGAACTGAGTGAACTGAGTAAAATCATAGTTGTGGCCTCATTGAGGCAGTAATAGGTGACCAAGACCCTTGGTGACATACTGTGCTTGTGTTAACCTGTCAAGCCAAGTGAGACCATAGTCGTGGCCAATGCCAGTGGTAGGTGAAAGGCACCCATGCTGGTGACACATTAAAAGCATCCATTACATTCTCAGGGTGGTTGGCATTAGGATGGGCATCCAGCCCCGTAGAAACCTTGCCAAATCAGATTGGAACCTGGTGCAGCCCCCTCCCTCTCCGACCCAACGATAGGCATTGCACACAAAGTCTAGGTTCTGTCTAGGGGAACTTGTGTCAGAGGATGGAAGGTTAGAATGTGACAAAGAGACAAAAGCAGGTGTCTTGCCACAACAGAGGGGGACATTAAAGGAGGTGATCCAGTACCCGAGGATGAAAGGTTAGAGTGTAACAGAGAAACAGAGAGGCAGAAATAGGTGATTTGCTACAGAAGAAGTACATGGAGAGAGAGAGGGGGAGAGAGAGAGAGAGAGAGAGAGAGAGAGAGAGAGAGAGAGAGAGAGAGAGAGAGAGAGAGAGAGAGAGAGAGAGAGAGAGAGAGAGAGAGAGAGTATGCTCACAAGTAACAAGAATATGAGTGTAGAACCTGGTTAGAAAAATAGGGTGCAGGTGTGAGTGATGGGGGAACAGTGATACAGTGAGCACAGCAGTGAGGGCAAGAAAGGGGATTGGAAAACAATCATAATGTATGAGGTGGAAATGTGAGAAAAAGAAAGATGCAATTAGAAGAAGGGTAGAGTGGGTGAAAAGTGTATTATTACATATGGGTGGAACACAACTCTTCTAGCACTCACTTTCATTGATGGGTCTTCCCTAGGACCTCATATTGCCAAACATCTTGGTCTACTGTCATTTCCTCCACGAGCCCCAACATCCTAAGATCAATCCTCACCACACCATCCCATGTCTTCCTGGGTCTCCCTCTTCCACAGGTACCATCCACTTTCAGTGACAGACACTTCTGTATACAGCTGTCTTCACTCATACATATCATGTGTCCAAACCCATGCAGTCTCCTCTCTTGCATACCACATTTAATCCCTTTTATGCCTAACTTTTCTGTCAACACAGTTGTGCTTTGTTGGTCATGCACACTGATGTTGCAAATCCAATGGAGCATACTACCTTCCTTCCTTTCCAGCCTATGCATGTTCTCCACAGTCAGAGCCCATGTCTCACTACCATGTAACATAGCCATTCACACACAAGCATCATACAACCTACCTTTCACTTTGAGAGAGAGTCCTATTGCTGCCAACAGAGGTAGTGGTTCTCTGAATTTCCTCCACCCTATTCTTATTCTAGAAACAATATATATATACAGGTCCAGTGGAGCACTAAGAGCACCGTCCGAGCGTGATCGTTCCCAGATCAGCTGTCTGGCTTCCGTGCCGGTGGCATGTAAATAGCACCATTTGAGCGTGATCGTTACCAACGTCGCCTTCCTGGCATGTGAAAAGACATTCGAGCGAGATCGTTGCCAGTGCCGCTGGACTGGCTCCTGTGCAGGTGGCACGTAAAATACACCATTTCGAGCGTGGCCGTTGCCAGTACTGCCCGACTGGCCTTGGTGCCGGTGGCATGTAAAAGCACCCACTACACTCTTGGAGTGGTTGGCGTTAGGAAGGGCATCCAGCTGTAGAAACTCTGCCAAATCAGATTGGTGCCTGGTGTAGCCATCTGGTTTCACCAGTCTTCAGTCAAATCATCCAACCCATTCTAGCATGGAAAGCGGACGTTAAACAATGATGATGATGATGATGAGGTCATCGTCGACTTATGACCTATCTGACTTACGACCAATTAACTTTACAACAATTGGCATGCCAGCTCCCAGCAGCAATAATAAATAGTCAAGTTGAAATCTAATGGGTTTAATTTCTTAGAAATTAACCTGTCTATGGATGATGTCAGCTTACAAACGCTTCCCCTAGGTTTGGTAATCAATCACCATTGTGTTGGATGACTATCCTGTCATGGAGGCATCGAAGCAACCTCATATTTTTTTATAAGATGACTGCTTGAGAGCCTGAAATTTTTGACAAACACCAGTATAATAGTATAATACAGAATGCTGTATAAGACTTTTACCTGAGAAAGTACCGTATGAATGTAAAAATATAAAACAAAGCTATCTAGGCCTATAGGCTGACTTATGACCAGTCAGTTGGAACCAATTGTGGTCATAAGTCGACGACATCATATATATATATATATATATATATATATATATGTATATGAAACAGCCCCAACTCATTTTAATTCATGTAAGTTTACGTTCCACCAGAGTGCTTAAATACAAATAATAAAGCAATAATAAAAAGAACAATGATGATCATGATGATGATGATCATGGATGAAATCCAGCATTAAGATTTTTTGATTAAGTAGTGAGAGAAGTGAAACATTAAAACAGGTTAAGGTAATGTGACAATAGCAACAACGACATTCAGAAATAAACTATAATGACTTTAACACAGCTGAGTTAATTGACACAAATGCAGCAGATCTGAACACATACAAGGACATACATCAGTATTCACTACATACACTCTATACACACACACAAAAGAAAACGAATAAACAGCCATAAGTGAAGAACAAGGTATATTGATTGAGCTAATAAAGGGAGCCTCTATGTGGCTGCTTAACTTGCTAGAATTAGCAGTCAGATATCTCCCTCAGATCTCCTTCTATCTTTAAAATGGAAGGGATCATACTGGGCAGTTATAGATGTACAAAAAGACAAGATGGTCTTGACTAAAGTATCTTTGATCATAAGTCTACAGGATGAAGAATGACTTTTTTTTTTATGACTGGGTTCCAACCCAGGCTGCAGCAACAAAGTCCACCCACCACACTTCTTGGTCCAAAATCACTGCCTTGAGGTCCTGGATACATTCCAGGTGAGTGCCTGCAATCAAGTTGTTGGTATAAGTGTGACAATGTTTTCCTCTTCTTACATCACCATGAAGTGGGTTCTACAAGACTAATTTGGATGCCTCCAATTCAGGTTGGTGCATACAAGTGACCAGATAGCCACAGCTGCAGAATGGACTCCAGAGCTCAACAACAATACAAGCAACATCAACACACAAACACACTTCATATGAAATGTAGTTATTCATAACCACACTCTTGTCTCTTCACACACACACCCCTCTCTCTCATGAAATCAGCAATATAGGTGAGAGGAGTAGATTTATATTTTACATACAGAATATCTCCCAGCTTTTTCTCCATTTTCAGAGTTTTCTAAAGAAACATGATTCATACAGGACAAGGATAACCTTTATAGCCTATGTAGAGTCTTAATTGATTCCCCCCCCCCCCCCAGGAAGACCCAACTGACCACATGTTGCTCAGACATGCTTTTTGTAAAGGCCAGGTGTATAATACTAGTGAGTATATTTACAAGACATAGATATACTTACTGAAAGCTGTCCAACACAGCCAAACAATTGTATAAACTACCACTAGAGGATACTGGTGACAAGGAAGTATGAATCTAAGACAGAAGGTCAGCACAAAAGCCATAAGTTCAAACTATAGTCAAATATCATGTTTTGCTTAAATTCATTCATATTGTTTGCTTAATCCTTTAGCAATTAAACCAGCCATACCTGGCTCAAATATTCTACTGTTTTATGTTCAAACTAGCTAGATCTGGTCCCTCACACTTACCCTACAATGTTATTCTAAAAATAAACAACCACATCACCAAAATCTTAAAGCTGTGAGATAATGCACGATTAATTCAAAACAATGTGAATAAAGAAGTATTATATTTGACCAAATAATCTGAATGCTAAGGGGTTAAATCAACCTTAATCATCATCATCATCCTTTTAATGTCTACTTTTCCATGCTTGCATGGATCAGATGAAACTGCATTTAGGCAAAGTTTTCTACAGTGGGATGCCCCTGCCCCATGTCAACCCTCACCTGTTTCTAAGTAATGCAATAAACCTCTTGTATATCAAACAATGAACCCCCTGGACATGTTTATGTGGAAAACTAGAAACAAATGACATTGGCTGAATGCACATTTTGTTTTTACAAAGATCACACATGCCAAGAAGCTCGGCCATGATTTTGCAATGAACTGCAAGCAAACAGCATTGTCAGAATGAACAGTGATGCTTTTGCTTACAATCAGCAAATACACACGAAGATGAGAGGAAATACAAACTCCCCTCGATAAACATCAGTAGTGTGCAGAGGAATTATTTGCATTCTTTTAAACTGCTGGTCTTCTTCAACAAAAATCTTGTCCTAGCCTGCACATGTGCAGATGTATGGTCATGTTTTTCTAGCCAGAAAATAGAAGAACAAGGTTGAGAATTTTTAAGAAATACACTTAGTTGGAAATACAATACATGAAGACTCAAAATTCACAATTTTGTACATATTCAGTACAAAATACATCTAAATGAGAAGACATAAAACTTGGGATATAAAAAATATGAAAATTTGTAAGATTAAAAGTCATGAGCATGCCAAGAAAAGACGTGGTACCTACTATACAGGTACACATATCAAGAAAAGATGTAGAGCCAACTATACAGTTAGGCATGACAAAAAAAGATGCAGTAGACATTGTACAGCTAAGCATGTCAAGAAAAGATGTGATAGACACTATATGTAAAACTAGGTATGTCAAGAAAAGATGCAGTAGACACTGTACAGCTAAGCATGTCAAGAAAAGATGTGATAGACACTATATGTACAACTAGGCATGTCAAGAAAAGATATGATAAATGCTATGTGTAAAACTAGGCATGTCAAGAAAAGATGTGGTACCTAACTATGTACATCTAGGCATGTTCAAAACAACAGAGTACACTCTGTACAGTTAGGAGCATCAAGAAAAAACGGGGGTACTCTCTGAACAGCATGGCATGCTGTGGGTTAAGGTCTAAGTATCCTCAAGCCAGTAGTGATTCACTAATCTTAATAACATGACCATTTCACCCTAACACTTAGTCGTCTACAACTACTACTACTACTACTACTACTACTACTACTACTTAGCATAGACAGAAGGATGGGAACATATTTAGAATGACTACCTACAGTTAAGTCTGGTCTATTATATAAGAAAAAAAAACCCTTCTTCATAGGCAATTAATGAACCATCTACCACTTTTTAATAGCTATAAGCTTTTGAACCAGTTTTTGTTTTACACTGCTATTTAATTTTACTGGTAGTTTTATTGATGTTTAATTTCATTTGAAGTTCTTTTTAGTTATTCTTGTTATTTAATCTCATTGTTTGTGCTGTTATTGTAGTTGCTATTTAATTTTATTGTTAGTGTTGCTGTTGTTGTTATGATTGCTGCTTCAAGTTTTCATTTCTTTTCCTCCTCCCTCCTGCTTGAGTTTCTGTTTTATTTTTTTTTCTGTTTTGTTTTTTTTTGTTTTTTTTTTTATTTCTGAGGGTTTCTATTTTTGTTTTTGTCTTTGTTTTTTTTATCCTCCGCCATCCCTACCACCTCTAAAGCTTAGTTTGAACAGAACCAGGCTATCATCTTATAATAGAGGCAGGCATAAAGAGATTACAACAACAGACTATGAAATATCAAGACATAAACTTAAATAACAACAACAACAACAACAAATGAACAATTGTTGGTATTCTCTTTTAATCCTGTCTTCTTCTTGATTATATATAAAAAAAAAACAATAACAAAGAAGTAAAAACAAGGGAAAACTGAAACAAAACATGTCCAGAGTTATGACACAGACTGTCAAAATGAAGTCTTACTGCGGAATACTAACGGTTAACACCTCTGTCTTTCATACATTCACACACACACACACATATACACACATAAATATATGAACGATATCAAGTAAGGGGTTCTCAACCACTTTTTACCTATGGACCCCTTTGATTACTATTTTATTCTGGTAGCCCTCATAGCCATTCAATTTCCTATTTTGTTTTTCACTCATCCACTTGTGTAGGTTGAACTATGTTTTGTTGTTGGCACTCTGTCGCTTACGACGTCGAGAGTTCCAGTTGATCCAATCAACGGAACAGCCTGCTCGTGAAATTAACGTGCAAGTGGCTGAGCACTCCACAGACACGTGTACCCTTAACGTAGTTCTCGGGGATATTCATTGTGACACAGTGTGACAAGGCTGACCCTTTGAAATGCAAGTACAACAGAAACAGGAATGAGAGAAAGTTGTGGTGAAAGAGTACAGCAGGGTTCGCTACCATCCCCTGCTGGAGCCTCGTGGAGCTTTTAGGTGTTTTCGCTCAATAAACACTCACAACGCCCGGTCTGGGAATCGAAACCGCGATCCTATGACCGCGAGTCCGCTGCCCTTACCACTGGGCCATTGCGCCTCCACGGTTGAACTACGTATATGTTAGAGAAAGAAACATAGCTGTTTCTTGCAATACATACCAATAGATACACCTAAAGCAAAAATTTTTCAGGGCCCTTAAAATACTATTGTAGATCCCCAATTTACTATTTTGTAGTGTGGACCCCACAAAATCTTATGTGGACCCTTAGGGGCCATATGGACCCAATTGAGAACCACTGGTGTAATTGTTATGCCCAATGCAATCTGTACAGCCTAATGAGGAAGCCTTTACATAGTATTCAACCTGCTGGAAATAGTAACCAAATGTGTCTCATATCCCATCTAACAGTCTTAAAAAAGTGGGGGGAAATGCATTGGTTAATGTGGTAACTAATGTATTATGCCTGAAAAAGAAAAATAACAGATAGGATGGTCATGGCTGGTATGCCTTTGATCATAACATAAGTCTGCTTAAGCAAGGGCGATTTGGGACCCAGAATCATCATCCAGACTTCAAAGGAATTTAAAAAGGATGGTTCTGTTGCTCCAGTCTCATAGCATTACACAGAGCCAAGTTAACCCTTTAGCACTTAAACTGGCCATATCAGGCCCAAATATTCAACTTGCTTTATGTTCAAACTGGCCAGATCCAGCCTCTCACACCTACCCTACGATGTCATTCTTAAAATAAACAAACACATTATCATCATCTCAAAGCTACAAGATAATGCATGATTATTTAAAAAATGTGAATAAATAACTGTTACATTTAATAGAATAATTTGAATTCTAAAGCATTCAATCTCCCTCAGAGTGGAGGTTCATACTGTACAACATACAGGTATCCAATGCATGATATCATCATCATCATCATCATCTTTGTTTAACGTCCGCCTTCCATGCTAGCATGGGTTGGACGATTTGACTGAGGACTGGCGAACTGGATGGCTGCACCAGGCTCCAATCTGATCTGGCAGAGTTTCTACAGCTGGATGCCCTTCCTAATGCCAACCACTCTGAGAGTGTAGTGGGTGCTTTTACGTGTTACCGGCACGAGGGCCAGTCAGGCAGTACTGGCAATGGCCATGCTCAAAATGGTGTTTTTTATGCGCCACCTGCACAGGAGCAAGTCCAGCAGCACTGGCAACGACATCGCTCAAATGTTTTTTCACATGCCACCGGCACAAGTGCCAGTAAGGCGACGCTGGTAACAATCACACTCACTCAAACGGTGCTATTTACATGCCACTGGCACGGAAGCCAAGCAGCTGCTCTGGCAATGATCATGCTCAGACGGTACTCTTAGCGCTCCACTGGCACAGGTGCCAGTCATCGAATTTGGTTCAATCCCAATTTCGATTTCTCTTGCCCCAACAGGTCTTCGCAAGTTAAGTTTAGTGTCCAATGAAGGAGAAGTTGGCATGGGTGCCAGTCGTCGAATTTGGATTGATTTCATTTGCCTCAACAGGTCTTCACAAACAGAGTTTAGTGTCCAACGAAGGAAAGATACACATAAGTGGGCTGGCTACACCCCTGGCAGAGGCCTCGGATTATGGTCTCACTTGGCTTGCCAGGTCTTCTCAAGCACAGCATATTTCCAAAGGTCTCAGTCACTAGTCATTGTCTCGGTGAGGCCTAATGTTCAAAGGTCATGCTTCACCACCTCATCCCAGGTCTTCCTGGGTCTACCTCTTCCACAGGTACCCTCAACCACTAGACTGTGGCACTTTTCACACAGCTATCCTCATCCATTCTCGCCACATGACCATACCAGCGCAGTCGTCTCTCTTGCACACCACAACTGATGCTTCTTAGGTCCAACTTTTCTCTCAAGGTACTTACACTCTGTCGAGTATGCACTAGAAAAAGGCACTGAAAATGTTGATTGTGATAACATATACCGCCAAGTCAATGATAATGGTAATGAGAACAAAGATATTGTGAAAGTAAGCACTATCACCACTCCTCACAATTGTAGCTTGATCACCTACTGAATGGCAATTTGATAGAAATTCACCTCACAATCAATACCGTTTGATGGAATAGTCATACAGTCATTCCACTGCTACCAAGAATAGATGTTGAGAAACAAAAAAAAAACCAAACCATTGGTACTTAAACATTTCATCCTTCCTTTAGGTTCTGGGTTACAATTCTGCCAAGGTTGACTTTGCCTTTCATCCTATTGGGGTTAATAAAATAAGTACCAGCTGAATACTGGGGTCGATGTAATCACCTGTCTCCCTCCTCTAAGTTTCATATTTTGTGTCTATAGTAGTAAGGATTACTATTATCGTCATCATCATCATCATCATCATCATTATTATTATTAATATTATTATTATTATTATTATTATAATTATTATTATTATTATTATTATTATAGTTGTTGTTGTTATATAGCTCGTTTATGAAATACTGATGTCAATGAAGGAGGACATTATCACATATGATGGTCACTGGTTGAAAAATTTCAATAAAGTGCTGAACATCTGGATACAGAATACGACACACACACACACACACACAACCACATTACAACAAATATAAGTAATTTTCTGACAAGTACTAGACAACCAAATACTACCTTGGTAGCATATGATTAGCAAGCAGGTCATAAGTTATAATAGAATTCTACACTACTAGGACTACAACTTATGTGACTGACTGAAACTAATTCTGGTAGGTTAGTTAATAAACAGATTTTGTAACAGCAAAGTTATTTCTAGAGAGTCTGGTGGTAAGTGAGCAGGTAAACTACAGTAAGTCTAACATGACTACAGGAGGGTCTCACATATGTCATGTAGCCAGGTTAGCTGAAAGTATCCATGCAGTTAGTGAAAACTTTTCAACAGGTGCAGGCATGGCTGTGGGGTTAAGAAGCTTGTTTCGCAAACAGCTGTTTTGGGGCTGGGTTCAGTCCTGCTGTGCAGCACCTTGGGCAAGTGTCTTCTACTAAAGGCTTGGGCCAACCAATAATGCCTTGCGAGTGAATTTGTTAGACAAAACCTGTGCAGAATCCTATTGTGTGCATGTATATACATACACACACACATATATATGTATATCTATATATATATCTATATATCTATATCTATCTATCTATCTATCTATATATATATATATATATATATATATATATAAACATAATTAAGGGATCAGCAACAGTTGCTTCACCACATACCAAAGTTCAGAAATAGCAGCTAAAAAGCTGAGACTCCAACAGATAGCATTACTTGTAACTCACAAAGGCAAAACAAGAAGAAAAAACAATGAAAACTAACCAGTCGAAGTTAATCATAGACGCGTTTCTGGATTAGGAGCAATAACACTCCATTTCCTTCATCGGTATGATATTCTAGTTGTAAATTCGACGGTGCTAGCAAATTGTGCATGCATGAACGAGTGAACATCAAGCATCGGCACAACCTGAAACCACATCCGAACCTACATAGGCCAGCCAGTCCACTATTCCTCCTCAAGAAATTACCATGTGCGTCACAAGCAATACCGCAGAAAATTAGCAGTTTACTATCAGGGAGTGAATAATTATTACAATTAAAAGGGTAAAGGTTTATCAATTTATTAATTTATTAATAATTAATAATTTTTACCAAGCCCTTCGGTATGTAAACACCATTATCGGTGGAGAACTTACTTAAAAGTTCTTATACATTTATAAACATAATAACACTCTATTTCCTTCATCGGCATGCACAATTTGCTAGCACCGTCGAATTTACAACTAGAATATCATACCGATGAAGGAAATGGAGTGTTATCGCTCCTAATCCAGAAACGTGTCTATGATTAACTTCGACTGGTTAGTTTTTTCATTGTTTTTCTTCTTGTTTTGCCTTTGTGAGTTACAAGTAATGCTATCTGTTGGAGTCTCAGCTTTTTAGCTGCTATTTCTGAACTTCGGTATGTGGTGAAGCAACTGTTTGCTGATCCCTTAATTATGTTTATAAATGTATAAGAACTTTTAAATAAGTTCTCCACCGATAATGGTGTTTACATATCGAAGGGCTTAGTAAAAATTATTAATTGTTAATTTATTAATAAATTAATAAACCTTTACCCTTTTAATTGTAATAATTATTCACTCCCTGATAGTAAACCGCTAATTTTCTGCGGTATTGCTTGTGACGCACATGGTCATTTCTTGAGGAGGAATAGTGGACTGGCTGGCCTATGTAGGTTCGGATGTGGTTTCAGGTTGTGCCAATGCATGATGTTCACTCGTTCATGCATGCACAATTTGCTAGCACCGTCGAATTTACAACTAGAATATCATACCGATGAAGGAAATGGAGTGTTATTGCTCCTAATCCAGAAACGCGTCTATGATTAACTTCGACTGGTTAGTTTTCATTGTTTTTTCTTCTTGTTTTGCCTTTGTGAGTTACAAGTAATGCTATCTGTTGGAATCTCAGCTTTTTAGCTGCTATTTCTGAACTTCGGTATGTGGTGAAGCAACTGTTTGCTGATCCCTTAATTATGTTTATAAATCTATAAGAACTTTTAAATAAGTTCTCCACCGATAATGGTGTTTACATACCGAAGGGCTTGGTAAAAATTATTAATTGTTAATTTATTAATAAATTAATAAATTGATAAACCTTTACCCTTTTAATTGTAAATATATGTATATATATATATATATATATATATATATATATATATATATATATATATATGTATGTATGTATGTATGTATGTATGCATATGTGTGTGTATATATATATATATATATATATATATATATATATATATATATATATATATATATATATATATATATATATATATATCTCACACACTGTCTTGCAAACTGAAGTATTATTTTGAATTGCAAGACAGTATATGAGAGAAAACTGTGATGTTGCATGAGAGAAATGTGTCTGCATGGATGATGGTCCACTTATTTTTAATGATTCTGCAAAGAAAGAGGCTTGGAGAAGCCATTATGAAAGGCTACTGAATGTGGAGAATGAATGGGACGAGGAGAGCCTGCCAAATTTTGACCCAGTCGGGGGACCAGCTACCCGAATAGATGGCACCCTGGTAAATAAAGCAGTTAAGGATATGAAGTCAGGAAAAGCCCCCGGCCCATCAGGAATCACTGCTGAGATGCTTAAAATAACTGGTGGTGTGGGTTATGGTCTAGTCACCTGTATTGTAAACCAGGTAGTTCATGAAGGAGTCATACCCAATGACTTGCGTAACAGTATCATAGTCAACTGCTAGATGGCTGAAACAAAGGAACAGTGTACTTCCATGAAATTCTGTTTTCTGCTGGGGAAAACAGCAGCCAAAACAGATGTCATGCTTCAAACAGCTTACAAGGACTCTGACATGAGCAAAACACAAGTTTATGAATGGTTTCCACACTTTAGGAATGGTCACTTTTTGTTTGAAGACCAACCTCATTCAGGACAACTGTCAACCTCACAAACAAATGCAAACATCATGAAAATTCATCAATTGATCTTGGAGGACCATCACCAAACAATTGATGAACTTGTTGGTATGATTGCTGTGTACTGGAGCTCCTGCCAACGAATTTTGAGCAAGAAATTGCAAATGAAAAGAGTTGCAGCAAAATTTGTGCCTCGCTTGCTCACGGAAGATCAAAAACAGTCATGACTGAACGTGTGTCGTGAATTGAAAGAATAGTTAGAAGTTGATCAAACCTTTTTTATGAAGATCATTACTGGTGATGAAAACTGGTGCTACGGAATTTGCAGATGTGGAAGAGGTGAAGAAAAAAACAATGGAGGCATTAAAAGGCATCACTTTGCAAGAGTTCCAGCACCGCTTTGGACAATGGAAAACGCACTTGCACCAATGCATTGCTTCAAACGGAGAATGCTTTGAAGGCAATAAAAGAGTAAACATGTAAATCTAAGTGAATAAAATAATATTGCAAAATTCCAGTTTCTTTTGGGTACCCCCTCGTCTATACACACATTTGGGTTTATCCTGTTACTATATATATATATATATATATATATATATATATATATATATATATATAATAATAATAATAATAATATAGATTTAATCAAAAGATTAAATGTGGTACTTAAAATGTTTGAGGCACCAGAATTTGGTAGGGTAAAAACCAAAAACAAAATCAAGAGATTTGGTGAATAAAATTTGAAGTAAAGCAACAAAAATTCAATAGGTTATAGCAGTACGTACGTTTCGTACAAACTTCATTTATTCATGTATTGAGAACACCACATAAGATGTGCAATGAAAATGTACTCCTCAGCTGCATAATGGAATTTCATTTTAGAAAGTCATTTTGTAGATGTGTGCAAAAAACAAGAGTAAGAGAAAAAATACCATCTTGACTGGGCTGCTGTTCAACAATCCAGTGAATCAAACAAGAATTTAATTTCTATATAATCTAATATATAATCACATATATATATATATATATATATGATTAGGAAAATGACAACTTCACTGCTTGTAGCTCAGCACTTTTCATTTTTTAGAGGAGCACAAATGTAGTCAAACACACATGCACAACGGGTTTCTTCCATTTTAAATAAAATATGTCATGTTAAGAAGTTTGCTTTGGCACTTAATGGCTCATGGTTTGACTGTCATTTCTAACAAACTACATGACCACATAGAAACTCTGTCATTGACTCAACCTCTTTGGCTAAAATCAAAGCTATGATCCCATTATCTGATTTTGTCTTTAATAGCATGTGACTAAGGAGATTTGGCTACTATTTCAAACCAGTCTGAATGACTTATGACTTACACTCCCTCCTTAGTTGACTCAAGTATTGCAGGGTGGGGGTGGGGGTCAGCTGAGGTGGCATTGTATAGATATATGGGAATGATTGTACATATACCCCTATGTTTATTTAGTTGATGGCTGGTTGAGGACAGTTTGTCTTCCTGCCTCAGCCCCACCGTGTAGACTAAGTAAATCAATAACCAGCTATAAATCCATCCCACCTTATTTTGATGTAGAATACTCATTTCTCCCCAAGTAATAAAACTCTTGACATTTAGGGCTACAAAACAAATAAATAGATGTATTGAAATACAGAAGTGAATGGTTAAGACAGCATCCCCCAATAGTTAATAAGATCCATAATAAAAAGAACATCTGAGAGACAGGAGGTGAGGATCTGAGAGATGGGACCAGAAAGAAAGAAGATCTAATAGGACTGAACTTCTTTTTTTAATGGAAATTTAAGATAAGTCAAAGTGTTTATTTTAGATAGAACCCTGATTAAGGAAATCTGCACAACCACAGTTACTCTATCCACCCCCAACTCTCTCTCTGATACCATTTATGAAGAAGCATTTCTTCCTGTATTCATCCTATATATTACTGTCATCATCATCACTACCTCCATCAACACCTAGAAGAAGAAGAAGAAGAAGAAGAAGAAGAAGAAGAAGAAGAAGAAGAAGAAGAAGAAGAAGAAGAAGAAGAAGTAGTAGTAGTAGTAGTAGTAGTAGTAGTAGTAGTAGTAGTTTGACCTAGACAGATTAAACACGCATAGCACTGACCTACATCCCTGTAGTAACCTACTGGCATAGATTCTGACCTTCCCTTGGCTCCTCACTACATTTCCAAAGAGCCACCCTCAAGTCATCCACACCAAGGTTTAATCACACACACACTCACACTCATACACACACACTACTCTCCAATTTCCACATGTTTTGTAGAAACACACTCATCAATGGAATATTAAGTTTCAGAAGCATCATCACTGAATATAAGCTATTAAAAGATTTGATTACCACTAACTTTTATGCCATCTGGACAAAGAAAAAATCTTCCAGCACAACTACCATATTCTACTTCTGATGGACATCGGGAACTCTGGGGTCAAATTTGTTTTGAACATTTTTTTTCAAAAAATATATTTCCCATATTGATATGCAAAAATAGATATAAAACTCTTGACATTCATCTGTAAACACCAACTATGACTATGATGATGATGATGCTCATAACAAAACGGTTGAAGAACATAAAGGGCTGATGATGAGATAGCTAGTGACAGAATCTACTACTACTACTACTACTATCATTACTACTACTACTACACACATTTTGATGAGTATTGGGAGTGTCATTATGCCAATGATATAGTATATGATGATGATGATCATCATCATCGTTTAACGTCTGCTTTCTATGCTAGCATGGGTTGGACGATTTGACTGAGGACTGGTAAAACCAGATGGCTACACCAGGCTCCAATCTGATTTGGCAGAGTTTCTACAGCTGGATGCCCTTCCTAACGCCAACCACTCAGAGAGTGTAGTGGGTGCTTTTGCATGCCACCAGCACGAAGGCCAGTCAGGCGGTACTGGCAATGGCCACGCTCAAAATGGTGTATTTTATGTGCTACCCGCACAAGAGCCAGCCCAGGGGCACTGGCAACAATCTCGATCGAAAATCCTTACACATGTCACAGGCACAAGTGCCAGAAAGGCGACGCTGGGCACAGGTGCCATCCCGATTTCGCTTTCGCTTGCCCCAATAAGTCTTCGCAAGCTGAGTTTCGTGTCCAATGAAGGAGACGACGTTGGCATGGGTGCCAGTCGTCGAATTTTATATATATATATATAAATTATGAATATTATTACAGCACAATAGTATTGTTTTCCAGTGAAAGAAATTTGGGGTCTTCATATTTTCAGAAACTATTGCTTTCCTTGCAGCCAAAAGCTCTTCTTGCTGTTCTGCTGCCAATCATTTAATAGTTTGCTGGTTTAATGAAAAGACCGTTGTTTTATCCTCTCTCCTTGAAGAAGAGCAACTATCCGAAAGGTTAGAGCTATCTTCTTCTCCATACCATAAAATACAATCCACTGTTTGACCAAACTGAAGTAGCCAAGCCAACAAGGAAGCCTTTACATGGTTAATTTAACCTGTAAGAAATACCAACTAAATCTGGCTCAAACCACTTTCCCTTAAAAAAGGGAAAGTGGCATAGTATAATGTAGCTAAAGATATATTGTATGCCAAGCAGTAAAGCATGTCATTTCCAAATTTATGACAGAGTGAATTGTGTCATGGTGCTGATTTTCTCACAGACAGTGCCCAATTGACCCTACTATACTGTGTAGTCAACAAAATCAAAAATAAACAATGTAGATGCCTTAGGTTAAAAATATAAAATGGTGACAATTTTCCCATCGCACCCTGTATATATATATATATATATATATATATATATATATATGCATGTATAGTTTAAAATAGGAGTTATAAGTGATGTTGATTATGAATACATACATACAACCCAATAACCTAACACATACATTTATGTATACATTCAGTCTGTAAATAAAGGTAATTAAATGTTATATTGTCATCGAACTATTGTGATTTGTTTGATCAGATAGCACCACACCATAGATCTGCTCATACAGAACTGAAACAAGACTAACACCAACAATAACATCAACAACAACTAAAAATCTTAATGTATTTAGCATTATAGGTATGGATCAGACTGAATTATAACATATCCAGTGGTACTTATCAGTTAACATTTATGAAAGCAGAATCCACACGAGAGTTACACAAAGCAATTTATTAAGAAATATGAAAAAAATTCAAACACCAAGGACAGCAAAAACAAAGAAAAAAAAAAAACGCCTAAATCAAAATATTTATTTATTAACAGTTGTTGACACCTGCTAGAAAATGGATTGCTCCTTTAAGATTTATTCCTTATCTTATGCCAGCCAAAATCTTGTGTATTAATTAATGTATTTATAGTCCAGCTTCTTAATTGCTGTAATGTGAAAATGTGTTCCTGTTAAGAATGCTGACGTCAAAATGGAGAAGTCTTTTGATAAGCTAATGCTCTTGATATAACTCAAGGATTATGCAAGCCTAAATAAGATTTCAAAAGCTATAAGGTAATTACAATAAAATAGGCTGCAGCATACAAAGCTGAAATGATCCCTTCCTCCCCCTCTACACATGCAAGCCAATATATATATATCTTTCCCAAAGGGTTTACTCTGTTATGAACATGTCCTTTAGCAAAATGATAAGCAATTTAAAACAACAACAACAACAACAATATAGAAAGGATAAACTCAAAGCATACCACAAGATTAAAACTAAAAAAGAAAAAAAAGGGGGAAAAAGCATAATCTTTAGAAATTGCTTAGGTTTCATAATGCAGATTTAAAAAAAAAACATTAATAATAATAATAATAATAATAATAATAATAATAATAATAATAATAATAATAATAATAATAATAATAATAATGAATAGGAGAGAAATCTGAGGGAACAAATGGAAAAATCTAACTGAAAAAGTAGGGAAGGAGAAAATTACTTTTTTAAAAATTTCAGTGGAAGAAAGACAGCTAAGGGAATTTTTCAATATTCCTGAATATTTTTTTTTTTTCTTGCATTTTTGATTAGATTTTTATAATAATCAGGCTTTAAAACTGCTGAACTATGGGGCTATGTACATACCCCACCCAACAACAACATATTATTATTATTATTATTACTATTATTATTATTAAAAAGTGATGAGCTGGCAGAATTATAAGCATACCAGGCAAATTGCTAAGTGGTACTTCGTCCATCTTTATGTTCTGAGTTCAAATACCACTGAGGTTGACTTTGCCTTATGGTGTTGATAAAATAGATACCAATCAAATACAGGAGTCGATGTAATCAACTCAGCCACCTCTCTTACAATAGCTGGCCTTGTGCCAAAATTTGAAACCATTATTATTGGCGAGCTGGCAGAATCGTTAACATGCTGGCCAAAATTCTTAGCAGCATTTCATCCATTGTTACATTCTGAGTTCAAATTCTGCCGAGGTCGATTTTACCTTTTATCCTTTTGGGGTCAATTAATTAAGTACCATTGAAACACTGGGGTCAATGTAATCGACTTGTCTCCTCCCCCAAATTTCAGGCCTTGTGCCTATAGTAGAAAGGAATATTATTATTACTATTATATTTTCTTCTTTGACCAAGCTCTCATCAACTTTTTCAAGTTTCACTCGAAAAGAAAAGTGAAGGTAGAGATAGAAGTGCTACCCCACCAGCAACACTGTTGAAAAGTGAGTGAATGTGGCAGGGATAGTACGAGTGAACAGGCCTGCTTTAAACATGTGTCTGTAGATGATTTGGAGAGGACACCTGCCCTACTGGTCAGGGTCTCTGTGGTTTTGTGAGGTTGCCACAAGCAGCCCTTGGTAGTCTCTCTCCTTTGGTGAATTATTTTGTAAAATTTATATTTTTTGTAACTTTTTACTTTTTTATACGCCTATTATATAACCCCGTGGAGGCGCAATGGCCCAGTGGTTAGGGCAGCGGACTCGCGGTCATAGGATCGCGGTTTCGATTCCCAGACCGGGCGTCGTGAGTGTTTATTGAGCGAAAACACCTAAAGCTCCACGAAGCTCCGGCAGGGGATGGTGGTGAACCCTGCTGTACTTTTTCACCACAACTTTCTCTCACTCTTACTTCCTGTTTCTGTTGTGCCTGTAATTCAAAGGGTCAGCCTTGTCACACTGTGTCACGCTGAATATCCTCGAGAACTACGTTAAGGGTACATGTGTCTGTGGAGTGCTCAGCCACTTGCACATTAATTTTACAAGCAGGCTGTTCCGTTGATCGGATCAACTGGAACCGTCGACGTCGTAAGCGACGGAGTGCCAACAACAACATTATATAACCCCACAGTGTATTGTCCTGTACCACCCCCAACGTTTTTCTGAACCCTTAGTGGTTAATAAGGAAAACATTATTATTATGATTGCATGAGAGAGTAATGCATACCATCAAAGAACACCGGGATACAAATATGCGAAGCCCAGTGTACCCATCATGACTACTCATCTGATAAGGGTACACCAGGCACATGCATCACAACCTTATGTGTGTAACATAGTGATCTCATATCAAGATAAACAGTGCATGACCTTGCAGGTGAGACCCAGTTAAAATTTATCTCACATTGAGTAGCCCATCCTGCTCAAAAGGTCCCCGAATAGGGGTTATTTGAAGATGTTGAACAAAGCACCCATGTTTCCAAAGGTGAATTACCCAAACCCCAAAGGATTTCTCTCAGCACATGGCTATGAAGCTCCCCAACTACTTCTGCTCGTGATCAGAGATGCACATATCATTAGCCACCAAGGGACGTGCTCATCAGGTTAAGGTCAAGCAAGTGACAAGCAAATCTGTGGTTTTGAGCAGAATATCTGCAGTAGCCCATCTTTTATACCAAGACAAAACAATGTACATGATAACACTTCCAATCAGTTAAGATCAGAAGCCATGAGAGCCACCGTCTGGTACCGCATCAGGGCATTTTTTATTTTTATTTTTTTTTATTATTATTATTATTATTATTATTATTATTATTAAGAAGAAGAAGAAGAAGAAGAAGAAGAAGAAGAAGAAGAAGAAGAAGAAGAAGAAGAAGAAGAAGAAGAAGAAGAAGAAGAAGAAGAAGAAGAAGAAGAAGAAGAAGAAGAAGAAGAAGAAGAAGAAGAAGGCGGTGAGCTGGCAGAGTCATTAGCACACCGAGCAAAATGCCTAGAGTCATTTCATGCGTCTTTATGTTCTGAGTTCAAATTCTACTAAAGTCAACTTTGCCTTTTATCCATTTGGGGTCGATAAATTAAGTACCAGTGAAACACTGGGGTCGATGAAATCGACTATTTCCTTCCCCCAAATTTCAAGCTTTGTACCTATAGTAGAAAGGATTACTATTATTATTATTATTATTATTATTATTATTATTATTACTACTACTACAACTACTATTAAGGCGATGAACTGGCAGAGTCATTAGCATGCCAGGCAAAATGCTCAGTGGCATTTCATTTGTCCTTATGTTCTGAGTTCAAGTTCTGTCGGGGTTGATTTTACCTTTCATCCTTTCAGGGTCAATAAATTAAGTACCAATGAAACACTGGGATCAATGTAATCGACTAGACCTCTTCCACCAAATTTCAGGCCTTGTGCCTTTAGTAGAAAGGATTATTATTATTATTATAAGCACTACTGATGCCTTATTTCTAGTGAGACAGTTGCAGGAAAAATACCTAGCTAAGGATAAACCTCTGTACCTGGCTTTCGTTGACATGGAGAAAGCCTTTGACAGGGTCCCCCGATCCCTTATCTGGTGGTCAATGAGGAAACTTGGGATAGAAGAATGGTTAGTGAGAGCTGTGCGAGCCATGTACAGAGATGCTGCCAGTAAGGTGAGGGTTGGAAATGAGTACAGCAATGAATTCCGGGTAGAGGTAGGGGTCCACCAAGGTTCCGTCCTCAGCCCCCTCTTATTTATCATAGTCCTCCAGGCAATCACAGAGGAGTTCAAGACAGGTTGCCCCTGGGAGCTCTTCTATGCTGATGACCTTGCCCTAATTGCGGAGTCACTATCAAAACTAGAGGAGAAGTTTCAGGTGTGGAAGCAAGGTCTAGAATTGAAGGGCCTTAGAGTCAACCTAGCTAAAACCAAAATCCTAATAAGTAGGAAGGTAGATAAAACACAAACCCCTTCAGGTAGATGGCCCTGCTCAGTATGTAGAAAAGGAGTAGGTAGTAACTCTATAAGATGTACCCGGTGCAAGCTATGGACACATAAGAGGTGCAGCAACATCAAAGGCAGGTTAACTAGCAAGTTAGTTTTTGTTTGTGGCAGATGTTCAGGTGCAATAAAGACTGTAAACAAACAGGAAACAACTTCTATCTCATTCCAGGGTGAAAAACTAGAGGTAGTCGATAGCTTCCGCTATCTGGGCGACCAAGTTAATAGTGGGGGTGGGTGCGCTGAAAGTGTAGCTGCTAGAATAAGAATAGCCTGGGCAAAGTTTAGAGAGCTCTTACCCCTGCTGGCGACAAAGGGACTCTCACTCAGAGTAAAAGGCAGACTGTATGACGCATGCGTACGAACAGCCATGCTACATGGCAGTGAAACATGGGCTGTAACTGCTGAGGACATACGTAAGCTCGCAAGGAATGAAGCCAGTATGCTCCGTTGGATGTGTAATGTCAATGTGAATACCCGTCAGAGTGTAAGTATCTTGAGAGAAAAGCTGAACATTAGAAGCATCAGTTGTGGTGTGCAAGAGAGACGATTGCGCTGGTATGGACATGTGGTGAGAATGGATGAGGATAGCTGCGTGAAAAAGTGCCACACCCTAACAGTTGAGGGACCCCGTGGAAGAGGTAGGCCCAGGAAAACCTGGGCTGAGGTGGTGAGGCAAGACCTTCGTACATTGGGCCTCACCGAGGCGATGACTACTGACCGAGACCTTTGGAAATGTGCTGTGCGTGAGAAGACCCGGCAAGCCAAGTAAGATCGTTGCCAGTGCCCCTGGACTGGTTCTTGTGCGGGTGGCACATGAGATGCACCATTTTGAGCGTGGCCGTTGCCAGTACCGCCTGACTGGCTCCCGTAGGATTTTCGAGCGAGATCGTTGCCAGTGCCCCTGGACTGGCTTGTGCGGGTGGCACATAAAAGACACCATTTCGAGCGTGGCCGTTTTCGTGCGGATGACACGTAAAAGCACCCACTACACTCTCTGAGTGGTTGGCGTTAGGAAGGGCATCCAACTGTAGAAACTCTGCCAAATTAGACTGGAGCCTGGTGTTGCCATCCGGTTTCACCAGTCCTCAGTCAAATCGTCCAACCCATGCTAGCATGGAAAGCGGACGTTAAACGATGATGATGATGATGATTATTATTATTATTATTATTATTATTATTATTAAGGTGGTGAGCAGATAGTGAATCAGACAAACTGCTTATGGGCATTTAGTGTTTTTACATTCCGAGTTAAAATTCTACTGAGATCAACTTTGCCTTTCATCATTTTGAGGTAGATAAAATAAGTACCAGTTGAGCACTGGGGTCTATTACATGTTATTTGAAGCAGTGTTTTACAGCTGGATGAACTTTCTGACACTAGCCTTATCAATTTTTCAAGCAAGGGATCATATACTCCACACAGCTTCAAAGGCATGAAGTACTTGGAAGGTTTGTTAACAATAGAAATCGACATCACACCACACTTTCATACAAGCAATTAGAGACACACATGCACATTACATATACATGGTCATCATCACTTAACGTCTGTTTTCCATGCTGGCATGGGTTGGATGGTTTGACCAGAGCCAGTAAGGCCAGGAGCCACACCAGGATCCATTGTCTGTTCTGGCTTGGTTCCTATAGCCAGATGCTCTTCTTAATGCCAACCAATCCACAGGGTGTACTGGGTGCATTTTATGTGGCACCAGCACCAGTATCAACTCTGTTGTGGAAGATGAGTCTTCTTGAGTACAGCAAGGAGCTAGACATCCCAGTCCTTTGTCATCTCCTTTATAAGGTTCAATGTCTCAATTACATATATATATATATATATATATATATATATATATATATATATATATATATATATATATATATATATACCGGAGTAAGCACATAAAATGTGCAACAAGGTGGAAAGAAGAGTACTCAAATATCAGAGGTAGAGTAATATGCTTTATTTAAAAGCAGCAGAAATATAACAAAAGACTGTTACTCTGAGTTTCACATTCCCGTTCATCGGACAGTTTTGTTAGAAATGGGAAAGGAATAACAATGCAATCAAAAGTAATATAAAATTTAAAATTTGAAACACATGGATCTGTTTGGTTGGTCGTTTCAAATAACGGTCATGGATGCGTAATGAACAAAACAAATGAATTTAATATAGATTCATCCTATTTTTCAAAAAATCGAAGAAAACCTTAAATAGAAAAATGGGCTCAAGTTACATATAATTAATTATATTCGAATTAACACATTAAACTCAAATAAAATAAAATAAAATTACAATAGCATATACGCATACTAGACTATCCACAACATATATATATATATATATATATACACGATGGTTTTCTTTCAGTTTCTATCCACCAAATCTATTTACAAGGCTTTTGTCAGGCAGGGATTATAGTAGAACATATTTGTCCAAGGTATCATGCAATGAGACTGAACCTGAAACCATATGGTTGGAAATCAAATTTCTCAGCCACATAACTCTGTGTGTGTGTGTGTGTGTGTGTGTGTGTGTGCATGTGTGTGTGTGTGTGTGTGCGTGCGCGCATGTATGTCCCTCCCTCCCTCTCTTTCACCAAAGTAAATATGAACAGAAAGTAAAGACATTAATGAGAAACTGAAAATCCAGTGACACATCTTTGTCAGTTTTACCAAAAAAAAAAAAAAAAAAAAAGAATGAACCAACGGCTGGCCTGTTGGAAATCTGTAAATCAATCAATGCTAGTCTCCACAAATTTCAATACAAAATAAAATTAGAAAAAAAAAACAATAGGTGGTTCTATTGATCAAATAAATGAAATGCCCAGCATCAAAAACCAACACAAAGATGCATCATCAAAAGCTTATTTCATCTGTTATACAATTCTGCTCAAATATTTGCTTTGTTGAATTAACAGAAATCAATATTACTAATTTATGGCAGAAAATATTCTAAAAATTTTACATTTACTCTTTTAGTAGCAACTTGCTCCCCAGACCACCATTTACATCTTTTGTTATCATATTGTATGGAAATGCACTGCCTTTATTTTAATTAATTATGGAAATAATGAAGAATTTATCAAAGTAACTTTGTCATTCTTAAACTGGTGTTTAGAATATAAATTAACAAAACAGGAAATTTGTATTGTAGAACCAGAGACAGTCCCAGGCAGGTTACTATCAAATGAGTTAAAATGTTTGTATTTAAATTTAAATTTGATGGAAGGAGTGGCTGTGTGGTGAGTAGCTTGCTTACCAACCACATAGTTCCGGGTTCAGTCCTACTGCATGGCACCTTGGGCAAGTGTCTTCTACTATAGCCTTGGGTCGACCAAAGCCTTGTGAGTGGATTTGGTAGACAGAAACTGAAAGAAGCCCGTTGTATATATGTATATATATATATATATATATATATATATTGACCGTTGACTGAACACTATTCAATTTTTTTTCTCCGTGTTTTTCTCCTTGTCTCCGTATTCTTTCTGTTGAAGAGCGTAGCTCGAAACGTCAAAGACTTTCCGTATTCCCGAGCGTCATACTAATATATACTTTTGTTATTTACACCACCTGTCCTCGTCTGTTGTTATTTTTTGTATATTCTCCCATATATATATATATATATGTGTGTGTGTGTGTGTGTGTGTGTGTGTGTGTATGTGTGTTTGTGTGTCTGTGTTTGAAACCCCACCATCGCTTGACAACCGATGCTGGTGTGTTTACGTCCCCGTAACTTAGCGGTTCGGCAAAAAGAGACCGATAGAATAAGTACTAGGCTTCCAAAGAATAAGTCCTGGGGTCGATTTGCTCGACTAAAGGCGGTGCTCCAGCATGGCTGCAGTCAAATGACTGAAACAAGTAAAAGAGTAAAAAGAAAAGAGAGTATGATCAATAACATTACTTTTCAATTGGTCAACACCAGGATAATATATACCTGTCTTAACCTATTCTTACTAGTAATAAACAGAGAGGGTTGCTAGTAACACATGAAAGCTAGTAATGCTCTAACAAAAATTGAAAGAATTAAGCAAAATAACTCCAGCAAGTAACCATCATGATTATGTATACCCACACTTTCAAATGGATGCCTGATGCTAGTTAGTGAATCTGACTCCAGAGCGGAAGGCTGCATGTTCAAATGATGCTGCGCTGGTATGGTCATGTGGTGCATATGGATGAGGACAACTATACAGTTCTATATTTAAGAGTTGAGGAATTATGCACATTATTTACATTTAACGGATTATTTGTCCTTATCTTGTTTGTTGTTAACAACGTTTCGGCTGATATCCCCTCTTCGGGAAATTTTGAAGCTGTGTTCTCATTCCTAAGGTGTTTTACGATGTACTTCTTGTTGTTATTGTTATTATTATTATTATTGTTGTCGTTGTTATTAAAGGCAGCAAGCTAGGAGAATCGTTAGCACGCAGGGCGAAATTCTTAGTGGTATTTCGTCTGCCGCTACATTCTGAGTTCAACTTCTGCCGAGGTCAACTTTGCCTTTCATCCTTTCGGAGTCAATTAAATAAGTACTAGTGAAATACTGGTTGTTGTTGTTTTTGTTGTTGTTGTTATTATTATTATTATTCAGGTCACTGCCTGAAATTGAACTCGGAATCTTGGGATTAGTAGCCTGCACTCTTAACCACTACACCATATGCCCATAGGCGATTATGGAGTGAATTTTAGGGCTTATAAATCTAACATTTTCCTATCCTTCCTTAATACCAGTTCCCATATGCTATTCATATCTGCACTCGGTCTGCTTAGGAGGTTGTTGTGTCCTAGTATATATGCTGCTTCTTTTAGTTTTCGTATTTTCCAGTGATGTTCTCTGTCTATTATTTTAACTTCATCCTACAGGCGGAGGTGGTCTCCATTTTTCCATACATGATCAGCTATACCCGATTTATCAATATCTCCTTGTGTCACAGCTTTGCGATGTTCCTGTACCCTTATTTTAAGAAGGCAGCATGGGATGAAGTACACGCAGTCTTTGGTCATATTCTCTTCTATTGGTGGTTTTGCTCGAAGGAGATATTTGCGAAGTGTTGTATTACTCTTGAATACTGTCCTGATGTCATATGGGCCACATATCTTTTGTATCTTTTCGGAGAGGCCTTTCACATAGGGTAGACAGACTGTGGACAGTTTATTGGTTTCATCCTCTCTTTTCTTCATAATTGGAGTGGATAGTATATTTTGGGGGTAGTTGTTGCTAAATAGATTGCTACTGAGCTTGATCATTTCTTCGTGGTGTGTATCAGGATCGCTACTTATATTCTTTGCTCAATGTTTTGGGCACTGAGCAATTCCTCTCTTTACACTGTATGGATGGTGGGAACTGAAGTAAAGGTATCATCCAGTGAAGGTCAACTTGCGGTATACGGATGTCCTGAATCCATACTTGGTGCATGCTATTAATACGTCCAGGAATGCTAGCTGATTGTCTTTTTCCTTTTCAATTGCGAACTGTATGGATGGCTTTATTGAGTTCACATGATCTCTTGGATATCTTCCTGGTGGTGCAAGAGAATAAAGGTGTCATCAACATACCGCAGCCATAGGATTGGTTTTAGTGGTGTTGATCCTAAAGCCAAATTCTCAGTATTCCATGTATATATTGGCTATTATCGGTGATAATGGCGAAACCATAACTAAACCTTCTTCTTGTCAATATATATCAGTGTCCATACTGAAATAGGTAGTTTCTATACAGAAGGTCAACATTTCCATCAAGTTTCTTATTGGTATACTAGTGCGTTCTTTTAGATGGGTGTCTGTCACTAGTTTTTCTTGAATCATCAATAGTGCTTCACCAATTGGGACTTTGGTGAACAGACTTACCACATCTAGATTCACCATCTGGTTGGATTCAATAGGGGTATCCTTGATCAGTTCTGTGAAGTGGGTGGAATTCTTCACGTACAATGTTGACTTTCTTGCTAATGGACTGATTATATCCAAAAAGAAGCGGCTCAGTGGATGACATGCTGAACCTCTACAGCTCACTATAGGTCTTAATGGAATACCATCCTTGTGAATCTTAGGGAGACCGTACATGTGTAGTAGTTTACTGTAGTGTTGAGTCAGTTGTCTGTACCTCATTGGAGTAAAGTGATCCTTTTTCTTGATCAAGTTCTGTGACAACTTCCTCTCTGTTTTCAGAGTTGGGTCTTTCTTTACTTTGCTGTAGCTACTATCACTTATAAGACTTGCCAATTTTTTCCGGGCATATGGCATAGTGGTTAAGAGCACAGGCTACTAATCCCAAGATTCCGAGTTCGATTCCAGGCAGTGACCTGAACAACAACAACAACAACGAAAAATACTTTAGGAATGAGAACCTAAGTTCAAAATTTCCCCAAGACACCTGATGAAGGCTGGAGGGTATATCAGCTGAAATGTTGTGTTGACAACAAACAAGATGAGAACAAATATCCTTCAATGTAAATAATGTAAATAAGAGGACAACTATGTAAAGAAGCTCCGATCACTAAGAGAGGAAGGAACCTGTGGAAGATATGGGATGAGGTGGTGGAACATGATCTTCAAATGCTGGGCCTCATGGAGATGATGCCAAGTGACCAAGACCTTTGGCAATATGCAGTGCTTGAGAAGACTCATCAAACCAAGTGAAATCATAGTCATTGCCAATGCCAGTGTCATGTGACTGGCATCTGTGCTGGTGGCATATAAAAGCATCTATGCTAGTGGCACATAAAAAATACCCATTACACTCTTGGAGGGGTTGGTGTTAGGAAGCGCATCCAGCCATAGAAACCACACCAAATCAGACTGGAACCTAGTGCAGCACTCCAGCTTACCAGTTCCATTCATAACGTCTAACCGATGCCAACATAGAAAGCAAATGCTAAATGATGATAATGATGGTATATGTAGCAATATATATTCTTTTATTCTTTTACTTGTTTCAGTCATTTGATTGCAGCCAAGCCTTAAAGGATTTTTTTATTTTAGTCGAAGAAATCGACCCCAGGATTTATTCTTTGTAACCCTAGTACATCTATCAGTTTCTTTTGCCAAACAGCTAAGTTATGGGACAGAAATGGAGAGAGAATGAAAAACAGGGAGAGAAACAAAATGTGAAGGGATTAATGGTTTAAGATGAGGAAATGACCAGAATGGGGGTGAGCACATGCGAATATATGAGTGGGCGAGCTTAAAAAGTAAATGAGCTTGTAAGTGTATATGGGAGCATGCGTGAAGACAGGAGAAATACAAGGAGTAAGTGTATATGTGCATGTATATGTATATGTGAACAACCATTTGAGACAGTAAGAATGCATGTGTAGATACATAAGTGTATACCATTGCAACAACAGTTATGTATATGCACAACTGTACACTCCATCTACGTGTATATAAAGGTATTAATTGTTTGTCCTGAAAGACTCTGTGTGTGTGTGTGTGTGTGTGTGTGTGTGTGTGTGTGCGTGTGTATGTGGGTTTATGTATGTATGATTACATGGTTACATTCATTAAAAGAAAGAAAGGAAGGAAGAAAGAAAGGAAATAATTGTATTTCATGAATTACTATAAGAGTCTAATTAATTAGCATTTAGATATAATAAACTTACTAGTAAAGTATTCAGTCCAGGCAACCTTTCTGAATGAAATGAGAGGGAGAGAGAGAGGGTGGATGGAAAAGAGAGGTGATAGAGAGAGAGAGGGGGACAAAAAGAGAGGGAGGGGATGGAAGGATTGAGAGAAAGAAAGAGAGATGGGAGTTGGTTCAGTAAACAGGAAGAGGAGAAAGGACACCTTGGATGCTGACCCATCAATTTGGGCCTTCTAAATTTGGTATTTACTACACACACACACACACATGAGGAAAAGGAGACATTTGTGAACTGAAGGAAGCAAAATGATTTGATACTGATATGATATATCAAAATGCCAACAGCTTTTGTCAGGAAGATCTTTGGTAAAAGGACAGCAACATCAACATCATCATCATCATCATCATCATCATTTTTGTCTCACCCCCCCCCCCACCTGACAGAAGGGGATTGGTGGCTAGAAAAAAAGTACTACTACCAATCAAATGGAGCAAGCAAAATGAGGACAAGTATATTTAGTAGGGTGTGGGGAGGGCAATTACATCCAGACTAAACGTTCAAATTGAATGGCACACAGGCAATGATAATAATAATAATAATAATGACGATGATTTCAAATTTTGGCACAAGGCCAGCAATTTTGGGAGAGGAGGAGGTAAGTTGATTACATCGATCGAAGTATTCAACTGGTAATTATTTTAATCAACCTTGAAAGGTTAATGGCAAAGTCAACCTCAGCAGAATTTGAACTCAGAACAAGAAGACGGACAAAATGACATTGAGCATTTCACCCAGCATACTAACAGTTCTGCCAACTTGCCACCTTAATAACAACAACAATAACAATAATGATTCTTTCCACCATGAGCACAAAGCCAGAAATTGTGAATGAGGCGCAGGAGTGGCTGTGTGGTAAGTAGCTTGCTCACCAACCTCATGGTTCCGGGTTCAGTCCCACTGCGTGACATCTTGGGTAAATGTCTTCTACTATAGCCTCGAGCCGACCAAAGCCTTGTGAGTGGATTTGGTAGACGGAAACTGAAAGAAGCCTGTCTTATATATGTATATATATATATGTGTGTGTGTGTGTGTGTGTGTGTGCATGTGTGTGTGTGTTTGTGTGTCTGTGTTTGTCCTCCTAGCATTGCTTGACAACCAATGCTGGTGTGTTTACATACCCGTCACTTAGCGGTTCGGCAAAAAGAGACCGATAGAATAAGTACTAGGCTTACAAAGAATAAGTCCCGGGGTCGATTTGCTCGACTAAAGGTGGTGCTCCAGCATGGCCACAGTCAAATGACTGAAACAAGTAAAAGAGTAAAGAGTGGGGGCCAGTCAATTACATCACCCCCAGTACTCTATAGGCACTTATTTTATAGATCCAGAAAGGATGGAAGGTAAAGTAAACCTTGATTGAAATTTGAACTCACAATGTAAAGAGCAAGAAGAAATGATGCTAAGGATTTTGTGTGACATGCTAATTCTGTCAGCTCACCACCTTACTAACTAATAATAATAATTCCAACTGGGCCCCACCTGCAAGGTCGTGCACAGTTTATCTTGATATGAGATCACCATGTAACACACATATGGCTGTGATGCATGTGCCTGGTGTGTTCTTATCAGATGGGTAGTCATGATGGGTCTACTGGCTTCGTATATTTCACCCCACTGTCACTTTGATGGCATGCACTGCTCTCTCACCCAATAATAATAATAGTTTCAGATTTTGGCGCAAGGCCAGCAATTTTGGGGAGGGGTTTCGTGAATTACATCAGTCCCAGTGCTCAACTGGCACTTACTTTATTGACCCCGAAAGGACGAAAAGCAAAGTCAACAGAAATGCTGCAAAGCAGTTTCTCTGATGTTGTAACAGTTCTTCCAGTTCACCACTTTCATAATAATCCTTGCTACTATAGGCACAAGGCCTGAAATTTTAAGGTGAGGTAGAGTCTGGTCAATTACATTGACTGCAGTACTCGACACAGTACTTATTTCCTTGGTCCCCAAACAGACGGAAAGTAAAGCTGGCCTTGGTGGTATGTGAAACTCAGAATGAACAGCTAGAACAAAGGCTGCTAGTCACTTTGTCAGGCATGCTAACAATTCTGTCAGCTTACAGTCAAATAATAATAATAATAATAATAATAATAAAAAAATGGCATCAGAGGGGCAATGCATACCCTGCACACAGATAATTTTTTTTTATTCTTATTTTTTTTTAATCCAAAAATATGATCAAACTTAAAGGAAATATAGTCAAAGAAATGAAAATATAGTTTTTATTTTTCATTTTCACTGAAGAACCATGCATGTATTGAAGAAGTTACTTATGTTTTAAATAATTTTTGTGAAAATGTTAAAATACGAGTTGACAAAGAAATTTGAATGTTATTGTAGGGGGTCTGAAATTAAAATTAAGAAAAAATAACATAAAAAATTAAGACTCTTCTCTAATTTTTCACCGAGGAATCATGCATGTTCAAAAACAAAAACAAAAAAAACTTTCTATTTCAATATGATATATCCTCCAGAGGGGGAGATTATTCTAATAAATCAAGAATTTATGTTGTTTGGTATTTGATGTATCTGTATTTGTTTATGTTGTTTGGAAACATCCCACTGGCCACTCCGAGTTATTTCCCTTAGAACACTTTTGCTTAAATTATGCAAATTACCTAGGCTATAAATGTGCTCAACTCTCTTTTGTATGAATTTAAGTCCCTTGGTCAATGAAGGCAAGATTGAACAATTATCATACTGGAAGGTAGCTATTGGGCTAGAAACATGTGTTGATGATGACTGTCCTGTGGACAATAAACCTGTCCTTCTCTTTAATGGTTTGTTAGTTTTGGAGAATTTTTGATTCTTGAGATTATATCCCCATTTCATGTGGAGCTGGTCTCAATTATTTTTTGCATGGCTCAGTGGTTAGAGCATCGGGCTCACAATCATGAGATAGTGAATTTGATTCCCAGGCTGGGCTGTATGTTATGTTCTTGAGCAAGACACTTTATTTCACATTGCTCCAGTCCACTCAGCTGTAGAAATGAGTGGCAATGTCACTGGTGCCAAACTGCATCATCCTTTGCTTTTCCCTTGGATAACATCGGTGGCATGGAGAGAGAAGGCTGGTATGCATGGGCAACTGTTGGTCTTCCATTAACAACCTTGCCCAGACTTGTGTATCAGAGGGGAACTTTCTAATTGCAATCTCATGGTCATTCATGACCAAAGGGGACCTTTATCCTTTAATTATGATACATCCTCTAGATGCAGAGATAATTTTAATAAATTAAGAATTTATGTTGCAACATAAATGGTATACCTTCTCTTCCAGTCTTCATTTACCTTGGCAGTTAACATGTTGGAATCCAACAACAATAGCATTCTAACAGTTATTCACTATATCTTCAATCAATCAAGTGAGTAAACTTGAACCACGAACACACTCAAAATGATTATCAGAGACAGCTGTAAGTCTATAATGCACAAATAGATGTATGGCCCATTATTTATGCCTTTTTTGTTATGCATCATTCTGTGGAAACATACCATATTAATGCAAACATGGATTTAGAAAGTTGACTGCTGATGGACTTGGACTTTAAATCAGATTACCTGAAGTTCAATACCAATCACTAAACCTTTTGTTAGTCTGATGTATTTATATCAGCAGAAAGATCAAGAAGTATTTTGCCCAAATGACAAACCCCTTCTTAATAAATCTTTGTTTTATATATATGTATATATATATGTGTGTGTGTGTGTGTGTGTGTGTGTGTGTGTGTGTGTGTGTGTGTGTGTGTGTGTGTGTGTGTGTGTGTGTGTGTATATATATAAATATATAAATCAATAAAACAAATATGAAAATGAAATAAATACTGAGGGTCATACAATCAACTAAGACCCTCTGGCTACAGTTCAATAACCGAAAGTACTAAAAAAATAACTAATGATAATAGCATATCAGGCACTGGCTCTATTGGCTTCTGATCTTAACTGATTGGAAGTGTTATCATGTACATTGTTTTGTCTTGGCATAAAAAGATGGGCTACAGCAAATATTCTGCTCAACACCAAAGATTTGCTTGTTAGTTGTTTGACATTAACCAGTTGAGCATGTTCTTTGGTGGTTGACGATACGTGCATCACTGATCATGAGCAGAAGTAGTGTGGGAGTATCATAACCGTGTGTTGAGAGGAATTCTTTGGAGTTTGAATAATTCACCTCTGGAATCATGGGTGTTTCATTCAACATCCTTAAACAACTCTTATTCAAGGACCATTTGAGTGGGATGGGCTATTCGACCTGAAGAAAATTCTAACTGGGCAACCTGCAAGGTCATGTGCTGTTTATCTTGATATGAGATCACCATGTCGCACACATATGGTTGTGATGCATGTGCCTGATGTACCCTTATAAGACGGGTATTCATGATAGGTATACTGGGCTTCGTATATTTTACCCCAGTGTCACTTTGATGGCATGCACTGCTCTCTCACTCAGTAGTAGTAGTAGTAATAATAATAATAATAATAATAATAATAATCCTTTCTACTAAAGGTACAAGGCCTGAAATTTGTGGGGAGGAGGATAGTCGGTTACATCAACCCCAGTGTTTCACTGGTACTTAATTTATCAACCCTGAAAGGACCAAAGGCAAAGTTGACCTCGGTGGAATTTGAAGTTAGAACGTAACAACAGGCAAAACACCACAAAACATTTCGTCCAACGTGGTAACAAATCTGCCAATTCACCACCTTTAATAATAATGACGACAACATCTTCAAGAAGACAAACACATTGCCCAGTCCAGGAATCGAAACCACAATCTTACAATCATGAGTGCAACACCCTAACCACAAAGCTGCATGTTTCTATGTATATAGTAATTACCAAGATAAATGTCAGTTGGTTGATCTCTTCTGTCACACTTTACATTGTATAGAAAGAGAGAGAGAGATTTAGCATAAGAGGTGCAGTATGAGTACATATACTAGGCTTGATGGCAGAAAATGGGTGAAGGAAGACTACAGAGAGAGACAGACAGACAGACAGAAAAAACAGAGATGCCGAAGGAGTAAATTTATGTTTATTGAGATGCATATCTAACATCAGATAAAATAACTCTAAAACATATATAATATATACACACACATATATGGATATATGTGTGAGCATATATGTATGAATACATGTGAGTGTGTGTGTGCATGCATGTGTGTGTGTGTGTGTGTATGTGTGTGTGTGCATGTGTATATGTGTGCATAATGAAAGAAAGAAAGAGAGATGACTAGTAGCATCCAAATGAAGTGACTATGTTCATATCTATGGAAGCATATACACATATAGATACATCTTATAATTAATGAATTTTTGATACATACATACATATATATATATATATATATATATATATATATATATATATATATATATAAGATAGTGTACATTCAAACACAAGACAAATTACCTTCAACAGGTAATTTTACATGCTAGAAGAAGCAGTCAAAATGACCAAAACCACATTTAAGAGCAATTTCAAAGGAAATGAAAAATAAAAACTTTTACCTTGTTATTTTTTTACAGTTATACTTAGGTTTCAAATTTTTTTAGCAAAAAAAATAATTTGCTAGGCGAAATTCTCATCAGTAACCGCACCATAACATTAACTTATAATTTATAATTTATAGATTATAAATTATAAGTTAATGTTATGGTGCGGTTACTGATGAGAATTTCGCCTAGCAGGGGTGGGTGCATTCTTCACCAGGGAGGGTTGTATTTAAGAGTAACCATGCATCCTGCTGTCTGGTGAGAATGAAATCAATCTGGCTAGCAGAGTCACCTGATTGATAGGTTATCAGTTGGCTAGCTGGCTTCCTGAAGTTGGTGTTGCAGGTCAATAGGTTATTTGCATCGCAGAACTCCAGGAGCCTAGTCCCCTCTTCATTTCTGGTACCAACTCTATGGCCTCACTGCACACTATGGAAGATACTAGGTTGCTGTCTGACATGCCCATTAAAATCTCCAGCCACAAAGATGAGGTCATTGTCACTTGTCTTTGAGGTAGCCTGCAGAAGAATATTATAAAAGTGATCCTTCTGTTTATTTGGTAGGTCCGCTTGTGGGGCATAGGCAAAGATAATTGTAACTACACCATTCTGCAAGACTAGCCTGCGTTTAAGTGCTCTATCATACACTCTCACTACCTCTATGACCTTATCCACCAATTTCTCTGCAAGAAGTATGCCTGCACCCCCTTGTATGTGTTTGTACCCCCATCATCGCTTGACAACTGATGTTGGTGACAAAGAATAAGTCCTGAGGTTGATTCGTTTAACTAAAGGAGGTGCTCCTGCATGGCCACAGTCAACTGAAACAAGTAAAAGAATAAAAGACTATATATACATACATATATATATATATATATTTTAAATGACTGGCAAATCATTTTGTTATTAAAAGCATGTGAATAGTTTCAATGTCCTCTCATTATATACATGCAAAGCTATTAACTACTTGTCTATTAATTGTAAATTACAATTAAAACTAAGCTGTTGAAAAATCTTCCAGCTACAATCCTTAAACCCATTAAGCAACAACTTAAAGTGGATTTTCAGTGTAAGTTAAAAGTAAGTTGTTTTTTTCCCAAATGAGTTTTCTTTCATCTTCTTGGCCACCATAGTGAAAGGTGGAGTTTAATGATATTAAAATTCCCCCACTCCCAACCACCACTGCACTGGAACTGGCCTTTCAATACTTACAGCACTGTCACCATTCTGACTATGTTAAAATTCTCTCAGTGCCTTTCCAGATGAACTAATCTTTACTAAACTCATAACTTTAACCCTTTAAATTCAAAATATCAATAGAATTAAATACACGAATGTTTTTTTTTTTTTAAATGAAAATGATGGACTACACAGTTTCCTGTGTTATTTTGAAATGAGGTTCCAACCACAAAAGTTTATGGTTAAAAACAAAGAATAATAATAAAGTGGGCAGGGCAGGTACAGTTTATTGTAACGAGTAACAATTCTTTTAGAATGGACTGGGATATTTTGAGAAATGAAATAAAAAACAAATAAATAAAAAGATTAAACATTTTTCTTATAATATTTCTATTGCAAAAAATACACTGCTTTTGTTTCAATTAACTTTAAATTGATTTTTAAAATAATAAAGAACTTAGTAAAATAACTTAGTCATTATGAAGCTGGTGTTTGGGACAAAAATTAATATGAAATTATGATGGAAGCTTTTATTTTAAAACAAGCTTCTTGTCTGAAGAATTCGCATTACATCATCAAATATAATGCTTATTTATTCACATTGTCTTGAAGTAATCATAGATTATCTTGTTACTTCAATGTGATTGTTTATTTTTAAAGTGACATTGTAGGATAGGTGTGAGAGGCTGGATCTGGCAGTTTGAACATAAAACATGTAGAATATTTAGGCTAGATATGGCTGATTTAAATGCTAAAAGGTTAATAAAATCAAGGGCAGTTTCAGATTAGTATGAAGGGTTAGGGAAAATATATTTCTTTGGTGAAAGCTGCCGCAACTGATTTGTGCTTTATTATTCTAAATTTCATTCAAAGATCACATACTATGAATTTGATTCTTCCTGCATTAAATGATAGTAATGTAACGATTGTCAGATAGTGCTCCTTAGTAATTTGTTCTCTAAACGATTCTAGCTTTGTATGTATATGATTCTACATTCTTATACATTATACTCAGTGATTTATTCATCACTGTTCCCTTAAATAGTCTATATTTTCCCGATGAAGTCATACTAAGACCTAAGCATGCCTGGAGTTATCTGTCACATGTACTGAAATAATTAAAATAATATTAGTCATTGATTAATAGTGTGAATTTCCAATTAGCTTTTCTGACGGTCCCTGTATTAAATGTTAAACTAATTTAACTACAGCTATTGTGCTATAGAGAGGAAGCAAAAACTAGCATACTATCTTAATCTCCAGTTTAGTCTCCTATTACAATTACATTCATGTTTAGGATGCTTTTATATCATCCTAAAGGTAGGATAAGAGGTGTGGTGCTTGAATGATAGCATACAATAATGAACAATAAATTAATTTTCAACTCACTTTTCTTAACAAAGCAGGTATATTGTGACTGGCTCTTATCTAGCTAGTTCCAAATTTTCTAATAAAAAGAAGTAGAGAGATATATAATTACTAAATTGAGCAGAAATTGACAAACTGCTAATTGCCACAATTAGCTCACCAGAACTGGGACAGGAGATATACATTACCAAATTGTCAGAAATAGTCTAAAGGAACACCGCAGTGACCCCAGAAGGTCAAGAGTCAAAATAAACAATGGAAATGAAATAATGTTCTCTGTTTCATAGACATGACACTAACGGTTTAAAAAATACAGAGTACAGAATGAAAGAAGAGCAAACAAAGATTATTAGAATCTAAGAAATGTCTTGAGATAGATTAAATATTTAGGCCTGTAGTTCCAAACCTTTTCTCAATAACAATCTATCATAAAGCAGTTGTATACTGTCAACTTAACGTGACAGTCCCAATAAGGGAATATACAACTGCTATTTAGTCCTAGGAAGTTGGACCGCTTCCTGTCGGCCTTGACACATTTCCTGTGTCCTTATGTTTACGAGGGGGAGACAAACACCTCCACCCAGCCTAGCCTGCATTCAGGGACATGTTTCTGAGTTTTTGCTCGTCATCAGCCTCAAGTAGCATGACCAGCTGACTGAAGAGGCCTGTCAAGCTCTCGTAAACATATATTATTTCATTCTTTGAAATTATGGCAACATCTTTTCAATTTTAAATATGTTTTGCAAGAACTTCAATGTGAGCCCAATATTATGTATAGATGTTTATCAATTATGACTGTTATGGCCCCTAAAAGTGATTATTGAAGAAAGTAAGTCAAATCTACAATAACTGAATGAAAAATCTTTGTTGACTGAGGAACTTTTGGTAGCATTTTTACCTTTTATTTTTTCCTTGCTTCAGTCATCAGTCTGTGGCCACAGTGGGATACCACCTTGAACAATTATTTTTAGTTGAATGAATCAATTCCAGTACTTATTTAAACAATTTTTTATTAAGCTTGATACTTATTCTATCGGTCTCTTTTGCTGAACTGCTAAGTTACAGGAACATAAACACACCAACTTCAGTTGTCAGGTAGTGATGGGGGGCAAACGCAGACACAAAGACAAACACACGCACACACACAAATACACACACACACATACATATACACAACAGGCGTCTTCCATCTATCAATTCCATTCACAAGGCTTTGGTTGACCCAAGGCCATTGTAGAAGACACTTGCTCAAGGTGCCATGCAGTGGGACTAAACCCATAACCATATGGTTGGAAAGCAAGCTTGCATGTAAACATTTAAAACATAGGCTTAATCAATCTCAACAAAAATTATCAGTGACTTCCAAATCGAATAAAAAAAAAATTCCAAAAAGTAGAAATTTAACCCTTTGTTGCTATATTTCTGTTGAAATTTACTGCTTTTGTTTCAATTAATTTTGAAAATATTGAAGAACTTAATAAAATAACTATGTCATTATTAAGCTTTCATTATCAAGGTGTGGAGATATAAATTAACATGAAACATGATGGACGGTTAAGAGCAATTAAGAGCTGGTTCAGCTTGTTTGAAAGAGTTAAATTGGCAAAATGTCAGGCAGTGATAACCTAGTCCTTCTCAGTGAAGACACTATATATATATACACACACCATGCTTGCATAGGTCAGAGGAAATTTGTCAAGGCAGATTTTTTATAGCTGCATGCTTTTCTTGTCACCAAACCCCAACCTGTTTCCAAGACCAAACATGTTTTTATGGAAGCACCACTTGCATAACAGTGACAAGTGACACTACAGTCATGGCCGATGCCGGTGTCAGATCAATGGCACCCATGCCAGTGTCATGTAAAAAGCACTCATTATACTCTCAGAGTGGTTGGGGTTAGAAAGGGCATCCATCTATAGAAACCTTGCCAAAACAACATAAGGTCAAGGCGATAGTAAAACATACTAATACACACACATACGCGCGCACTTTTCTCAGTTTTCATCAACCAAATTCACTCAAGGCTTTGGTTGACCCAGGGCTATAGTAGAAGACACTTGCCCTAAGGTGCAACTTAGAAGGACTGAACCCAAGACCATGTGATTGGAAAACTGACTTCTTACCACACAGCCATATCTGTGCCTATATTCTAAGTTTTCAATCTTATGATTGCATTCTCCATGACAAGACAAGTTAATCATAGCTAAAACCATCAGTCAGATGTTTCACTCCAGCAGACCTACCGATGCTTTACCCAACAAAACAGCAACTGGCTGCTGTTAACCTAGTACCAAAGATAACTCAGTTCAGTAAAAAGAAAGGTTCTAAACTTAATGGATCATTGACAGAATACGTGTATGCAACTTATCTTTCTCTATCTTTCATATAAAAATAAATAAATAAGCTCAAAGAAGAGTGTGAAAGAGAGAAAGAGTGTAATAATTGTGTATAACTGTAATTAAGAACAATTCATATCTAGAATAAACTGGTACTTAAAAATATATTTTCTAATACTCAAACAATAAAATAAATAAAAAATTATTTTTCTTTCTTTTTACTTTATTGGGAATAGAGAGAGAGAGAGAGAGAGAGAGAGAGAGAGAGAGAGAGAGAGAGGGAGAGAGGGAGAGAGGGAGAGAGAGAGAGAGAGAGAGAGAGAGAGAGAGAGAGAGAGAGAGAGAGAAGGAAGGGAGGAGGATGGCTGTATATATTAATCTTGTAGATAATCACAATGATTTGCATGTCTGGCAAGTTAGAGTTGCCAACAAAAACACCACGACGCCCTGTTAGAAATCAAGAAAATTCTGCAATAGTTTACTGTCTACCTTTTCGTGTAACCCTACCAAGTTGTGATGGTGGTTGATAGTAATAATGGCAGACTGGAAAGTGGTGGAAATATAAATAAATATGTGGATTATTTTTGGTTGTTTTTCTTTAACCTCCAACTAATTTAACTTCTGGATATTGTCCGTGGGACTACTAGCTATAGTGGCTCAGGCTGCAATATATCGAAACTGAAACCATGTGAAGGAGATAAGCAAAAATTGAATAATTAAAACAGAACCAAGATGCCTTAAGTCTGTAATGCAAGTCAGAAATGAAAAGTTGTGACATTTTTGTTTTCTCTGATCATGAGTTCAAACCTGTTTCAGGTGTACTGCAGTCTTTCTAGGCAAAGCATTGAACTTGACAAAGTTTCAGTAAAGTTATGCTGTAGAGTGTGGAGGGGCAATGGCCCAGTGGTTACAGCAGCAGACCTGCGGTTGGAAGATCGCAGTTTCGATCCCCAGACCGGGCATTGTGTGTGTTTATTGAGCAAAAACACCTAAAGCTCCACCAGGATCCGGCAGGGGGTGGTGGTGACCCCTGTTGTACTCTTTTGTCCCAACTTTCTCTCACTCTTTCTTCCTGTTTCTTGAGTAATGCTGCGATGGACTGGCGTCCCGTCCAGTTGGGGGGGAACACATACGCCATAAAAACAGGGCCCATGAGCCTGGCTAGGATTTAAAAGGGTGCATAAATAATTTAAAAAATGCCGTAGAGTAGGGACTGGAGTAAATCTAACACAAAGGATTTACAACAGCCATAACATGATCAGATTTATGATAAAGGTATTTGTTATCATCAACCTCATCATTTTAACATCTACTTACTTTTAATGCTTTCATGGGTCAGACAAGAGGAAGTTGGTGGGACAGAGTTTTCAGCAGGCAGATATCCTACCTGAAGTCAACTCTTACTCATTTCCAATCTCTTAGTCAATTGAACAACAAACAGATTGGATATGGTTACAAAAGGAGGCTGGCCGGTAACGTATTTTTCTGCATTATATGGATAATTTATCCTGATCACGCTATTTATAGCATTATCACGCGTTTGAGAAATAAATTTATTACTTTTTATCCTTTCAAAGCTGAAAGGATAAAAAAAACATAGTGAAAGTCAATTCAATTAAAAATGCATTTTTCCTATATGAATTTGTGGCTTTCTGCTAAAGTAAAATGTTATTCTTGGTTATCATAGCAGTGGTGGTGTATTGAAGTTTGAAGAAGACATCATGTTATTGACCATTCCCAATTACATAACAACTGAACAGGAAAGAAAAGGGAGAAAACAAAATAATATTCAACAAGCCCCAAATAGCTAAGTTGTTTACTTCAACAGCAACAATATTCTTTAAGTCAGACTGTAGAAGTAATAACAATACAAAAATGGTAATATTTATATATAATCAGTAGATAAGTGTCTCCCCAAGATATTTTGTTTAACTATAATTTTATGCATATACCAAAGATAGGTAGAGGCCAGCAGGTTGAATATCCATCAAAAAACTCATTGATATTAGAGGTTGGTGTTGTTAACTAGAATTTAATTCAGTTACATGCAATGGGATTGTAAATCAATATGACTAGTAATTAACCAGTCTTGTTAATTAATGTTTATCCATTTTTCATTTGGATTTGTGCACAACCACAATTGAATTGCACTGAATTCAACTGGAATATCTGCAATAATTTGCCAGTTCACAGGAATCAAGAAAGGACAGCTTATTTTAGCTGCTGATATACCAGTGAAATATTTCCACAATCTTTGGTTCAAGTATTCTAAATGTTCCAAGTTTTAATCTTTTGTGGAGAGGGGAAATGACTATCGAATGGCAAGACAGGCCAAAGTTATTATACTACCTAAACATAATTCAACCAAACTAAATTCACCAGATCTGAAGATAGGGCAATGACCGGGAAGTAAATATTAGGCTCAATTGTGTAATTTCTTTTCCCCTCTACTTAGGGTACATGCTATCAAATGTGCGTAGATTATATGGGTTTAAGTATAATTCATGACTATCTCAAGTGTATGATGAAGCCATAAGTGAAATGAAAACGATGCAGCAAAAATTAAAATTCAATGGATTTGGTTAATAGGGAGTTTAGTATTATAGACACAGCTGTTTAATAACAATAAGTTCAAAGTTCAAAACTTGATAAAGTCAACTTATTTTACTCAAGGGTCAGTATAGTGAGAGATTGTGAACTTGCCAAATGAGTGTGTGTGCTTACTTAACTTCAAATAAGTTGTGGAATATTATTAAAAATAAAATATTGTTCTGTAAGGCACAAGGTCCTTTTTGATTGAAGAAGAGAGTTTAACTGATAAATTCAACATTAGTGGTATTTATTTTCATTATTGTGGAGGCAAAGGGCTTAGTGGTTAGGTATTGCACTATGAATACAAAATTGTGGTTTCAATTCCTAGACTGGATGATGCATTGTGTTCTTGAGCAAGACACTTTATTTCACATTGCTCTAGTCCATTCAGATGGCAAAAAGAAGTAAAAACCCTGTGACAGACCAGCATTTTTCCAGGAAGCAGGGTAATACGCACACTACACAATAGCTTTACGAGTCTATGGCTTGGGAAGGACCTTTGATTCTTCTCTGATCTTTATTATTCTCTCCAAATTTCTGGTCATGTGTATATACAATCATCATTACCATTGTTCTACACCTGCTTTCCGTGCTGGCAGAGTTGGACAAGTCATGACAGTCAAAGTCAGTTCTCCTTTAGAGTAAACTGCCCTTCAAGAGAGGTTAACGGACCATGTCTCACTCATGCAGACCATTTTTGGCATGGTTTCTTTGGTTGGGTGCCCTTCCTAGCACCAACCATTTTATAGTGTGTTGTATGAATATATCATTGTACCACTTATTAAGGCAGGTTGTCATATCTTCAATAAGACAAAACCAAAACTTTCTCACAACCCTAAATTGTTATCCACACATTCACCAGCCAGTTTACAGTGAGTATTGGATGTATATTATTGTAGCGCTAACCATTTTTCTAAGACACTAGTGAGGTTGCATTGCTACCTCAAAACAAAAGAGGCCTCACTATTCTCATGTCTTCATTTCTTTGGGTCAGTGTGACTAAGAGAGTAAGTAGAATTCACATCTATCATCTTAACCCTCGCAGACGTGGGCCTGTGTCTAACTTTACCCTCCACTTGGATTCCGGAGCAAATTCTCTGCTGGATGTGCAATATCAGTGTGCATGTACGACAGAGTGTAAGCATCTTAAAAGAAAAATTGAGTATAAGAGGTATTAGATGTGGTGTGCAAGAGAGAAGACTGTGCTGGTATGGCCATGTGATGTGCATGAACGAGGACAGCTGCATAAAGAAGTGTTGATCTCTAACTGTGGAAGGAACCCGTGGAAGAGGTAGATCCAGGAAGATGTAAGATAAGGTGGTCAAATATGACCTTCAGTTGTGAGTCTCGTGGAGACTCACATCCTAGACTTTTGGCGACTTGCTGTACTTGATAAGACACATCAAGCTAAATGAAATTGTAGTCACGGCCAGTGCTGGTGACATATAAAAAGCACCCGGTACACTCAGTGGAGTGGTGCATTAGGAAGAGCATCCAGCTGTAGAAACCAAGCCAAAACAGACCGGAACCTGGTGCAGTACTTCAGCTTACCAGTTTCAGTGAATCCATCTAACCCATACTAGCATGGAAAACAGACACTAAATGCTGATGATGATGATGAGTTGCATATACAGCTCAAGAGTAACGATTGCAGGCAAACTAATGGACAGAATCAGCTGCATCTTCTTTTTCTATGTTGTTCATTACTGCTTTACCGGGAATCCAGTAGAGATGACAGTTGCCGTATTTTAACGAGTATAAGGAACCCACTGATTTTTGGGACTTAAAATTTGGAAAAAAGGTTTTGTAAGGGATTACAATATTATTCATGTATAAGAAACTCCCATATTTTTTTAACCTAATTTTTGAGAAAAAACGGTTCCTTATGCACGTTAAAATACAGTAATCTATGCCCACTATAATGGGAATAGAGCGTGACAGAGTTAAAAAAGGAAGAGCTCATTCAGGAGTGCATTCTGGGATACATTACTTTAGAAAATTAAAAAAAAAAAAAGAATCACAGAATGTCTGTGGTTACAGGTCTGCTTGCTGAAAGTTGACTTAGACATCTCAGTAGACTTGGTAAGGTAAAGTTACCTTTTTGTGTCATACCAACTCTTAAGGGCCGGTTTCCCAGTTTCATGGCATATATATCAAGCATCGGGACAGGACACTGGTCCATCACAGGATTACTAATTTTTGCCAGCTGAGTGGACTGCAGCAATGTGAAATGAAGTGTCTTGCTCAAGAACACAATGCGTTGCTCAGTCCAGGAATCAAAAACCACAATCTTACGATCCTGAGTCCAACACCCTAACCACTAAGCCAGGTACCTCCACAGTAGACTTGGTCATTGGAAGCTAAGTATTATGACCACAAACATGGCACTCAAAATAACAACAACAACAACAGGAATGGTAAATGTGTTTGAAGGCAGGAAGAATCTATACAAATAACCATTTGATATACTGGAAGTTACAGGAGAATTAATGAAGTGGTCTTCTTGATAATTGTTGACAGCAGAGAGCTAGTGAAGGTGGTGGTGGCGGTGGCAGTGGTGGTATTTATGGGTGATGCTGTTTGGTGTTGTTATTTGTTAGGGTGATTGTGGTGTTGATAGTGATGGTGGAAAATGATAGAAACTCCAACTAAATATAATGTTACTGAAAATGAGATAAGATGAAGCAACTGGGAAGTGAGAAATAAAGAGAGAAAGAACAAAGAAGTGGGGGAAGGAAAGAAAGAGAAAGTAAGAGACTAAGAAAAAAAGATATAAAGAAAGAAAGGGAGAGAACACAGATGTGAGCAGAGAGAGAAAGAGAGAGAGAGTGAGACAGGCAGAGACATTGACAGATAGAAAGACAGGCAGGAAGGGAGAGAAAGAGAGGGTAGAGACGTGAGAAGAGGAAAAGTGAGGCACAGTTAATGTGTGTGCGGGTGCGGGTGGGGATAAAGAAGAAAAAGAAACAGAAAAAGGTCTCAAGGTAGAAAAAGATAAAAAGAAAAAAGGGCAATAAGGTGTGTGCGAGAGAGAGAGAGAGAGAGAGAGAGAGAGAGAGAGTGTGTGTGTGTGTGTCTTTGTGTGAAAGTGGTGAAAGTAAGTGGTTGGGTGACTAAATCCTATTGGATCCTACGGAATATAAACAGGAAGATGACAACTTGATACTAATCATCATCATCATCATCGTTTAACATCCGCCTTCCATGCTAGCATGGGTTGGACGATTTGACTGAGGACTGGTGAAACCGGATGGCAACACCAGGCTCCAGTCTGATTTGGCAGAGTTTCTACAGCTGGATGCCCTTCCTAACGCCAACCACTCAGAGAGTGTAGTGGGTGCTTTTACGTGTCACCCGCACGAAAACGGCCACGCTCGAAATGGTGTCTTTTATGTGCCACCCGCACAAGCCAGTCCAGGGGCACTGGCAACGATCTCGCTCGAAAATCCTACAGGAGCCAGTCAGGCGGTACTGGCAACGGCCACGCTCAAAATGGTGCATCTCATGTGCCACCCGCACAAGAACCAGTCCAGGGGCACTGGCAACGATCTTACTTGGCTTGCCGGGTCTTCTCACGCACAGCACATTTCCAAAGGTCTCGGTCCGTAGTCATCGCCTCGGTGAGGCCCAATGTACGAAGGTCTTGCCTCACCACCTCAGCCCAGGTCTTCCTGGGCCTACCTCTTCCACGGGTTCCCTGGCAAAATTGGTGGTAGCAGATGTGTGCGTGTTTGTGTGTGAGAGAGAGAGAGAGAGAGGGAGAGAGTATGAAAAAGAGAGAGAGAGAGAGAGAGAGGGAGAGAGTATGAAAGAGAGAGAGAGATGTACTTCCTGTACCGATGTGCAATATTGCTTTATGTGTGTGGTATGTACAAACAACATTGTCTAGCTAACCTAACCCAAAACCGCAAAATCCACAAATCCACCGCTAGTTCTATCAAGTATTCTAAAGGAGTAAAACCCGGACAGGATATAAAACTAGAATCTATCTGAAACTCCCTCTCCACTCCCGTGCCCTAAGTCCTCAAACAATTTACATGAATCATTTAGCTGCACTGAGCTCATCCAGTTCTTCTTCGGTCATGCTGCTCTAAGAAAGTGAATACAAGGAAGGAGAAGGAATTCCTGAATGCACTGATTCTTGAAATGAAGATTGAGATTTCAGGAAGTGACATGGTAGAATTGTTTAGCCTCACCAGACAAAATGTAGAGCAGCATTTCTTTCAGCTCATTACATTCCTAGTTCAAATTCTGCTTTCATCTTTTCAGGATTGACAAAGTAAATATCAGTTGAGCACAGGGGTTAATCAATGCAACTGACTAACCCCATTCCACTAAAATTTCAGGCCTTGTGCCAATGGTAAAAAAATTATTAGTACCTGTATTTATAGAAGAAAGTGTTGTTTCTGCGGTACTGAGACAGTAGGATGTAATTTGAAGGAGATTTAGCTACTGTATGTGGCAGGTTGAGAACCCTAATTGGTTTGTGTAGAACAGTGGTGTTTTAACCTGGATGTTAGCATTGTGAGCTCACAAGAGGGATAGCAATGTCAAGGGGACATTGGGCAAGTGTTCTTTTACTATAGCCCTGGGCCAACTAAAGCTGTGTGAGTAGATTTAGTAGAGAGAAACTGAAAGAAACCCATTATGTGTGTGTGTGTGTGTGTGTCTGTCCCCAACCACTACTTGACAACCAGTACTGGTTTGTTTATATCCCTATAACTTACCAGTTCGACAAAAGGGACCAATTGAATAAGTACCCTACTTTAGAAATAAGAACTGGGGTTGGTTTGTTCAACTAAACCCTTCAAGGCAGTGCCCCAACATGGCTGCAGTCCAATAACTGAAACAAGTAAAAGATAAAAGACAAATGAAATGTTTCACATTGAGTATAGATGACTGAGAGAAGCTCAATGACAAAGAGAATCACAGCCAAAGCAGCTGTTTTGGGCCAGAGATTGAAATGCTAAATGATATATATGATTAGGGCAAGTTGTTGTTTGTCCTTAGTCAGCTTCATTTGAATAGACTAACAATGAAGATGAAGCCCATTGCATATTTAAGCCTAAACGACAGGCCTTGTACCACTTACAAGTTATGTTTCAGTGACCTTGTTGCATGCTTTGTTTAGCAATGTTTTAGGCAAAATGGAGGCAGTATCAAGATCCAGATGAATAGCTGTGGATATGAACCATATATGTGTGTGTGTATGTGTGTGTGTGTGTGTATTATTGCATTGCATACACAAATAACAAAAAAAAAAAAGAAACAAGGTCCAAAAAACATTCACTGTTAATGTTAATGCTTAAACAAGAGACGTTCACTGTTAATGCTCAGAGAAAGGAAAAAGAATAACATTTTGGGTATAGTCCTTTGTCAAATATTGAAGGAAATATCAGAAGAAACTGATAAGAGAGGAAAAGAGATAAGAAAAGAGAGACGAGGGACAGGAATAAAAAGTAGATCGGAATATATCAAATTTTATATTAAAATAAATGAAACCATAAAACTTCTGATTATAAATGGGAAAAAAATGATAATATAGATTATAGGACATTTTGTTAGTTTCCTCACAATTTGAATCATATAGCAAAGTAAATTACCAGTGGATACACCTGTTCAGTATTCATATTTTTAATGATTTGATCAAGGAGAAGGGGTTGTACTTATAGCCTTTACAGACCTCTCAATTCTCCAAGACTGGCGAAATCAATGCAGTTGATGTTCTTGAACAACAGCAAGGAAAACATGAACAATGAAGAATTCCAGAGAATTGACATTCTAGTCAGAAAGAGAAGAATTGAGTACAGTGGATAATACAGGTCCTAGGAATAGAGGCCATTGTAATAATGGTAGAAAAGACAAAGAAAAGTGACACTGCGTTTCCTTTGGAGAGGGCTGGGAATGTGTTGGTGAGTCATTTTATGTGAAACAGTCAGATGTTAAATTGTTGCACAATCTTGTGTGATAGACTTAATCTGGAGGCCAGTGTAATGACTACCACCTGGCATCTTATGTGTTTTTAGCAGAGTTTTCAGAAGTAAAAGATCGAGAGAGCTGCCTTTTCTCCTGTCTAAAAAATGAAAAAAAAAAAAACATTTCTTCAAGCTTCATAAAGCATATGTAGACAAAGAGTTAATTGACACGATTAATTATCAATGAATTGGTTTTTAGTACTATTGATTTCAGATGGTAGAGAAGATATAAATATGATGATTAGGTTTTTCTCAAGAACAGTAACAGAGTAAATTAAACTTTAACAAATGAAAATTTGAACCATGGTGCTAAGGTACTACCCAAACTTCAGAGTAACTAACCTGATCATGTACCACCTATTTAACTTTTATCAAAGCAACTCCTAACCAGTTTCTTTCTAGGACACAATGGCATTGTAAATGTAAAAGAAGCAAGCAATACTTTTTCTTTGTCATAAATCAATTCACTGGCACCAAAAAGGAACTGTTCTAATTTTCTTACATGTAATGTAAGCAAAGCTACTTTATTTTGGAAACATAAATTTATACAGTGGAAAACAAAGGAAGAACTGCAACAATGACCTTTGCAGGGCCTCCAAGATTAGTAGGAGAAAATAGAGGAAGAAACAAGTCAAATTAGCATCACACCAGAGATCTGGTCCAAATACATCTAACATAGTAGACTTCACTGAAGACACCAAAGTGCCAGATGTTGAATTAAAATGAGTAATAGATTAGATTTACCATCCATGACCAAATACAATCCAACAGGCTTCTGTTAGTTTCCATCTATTTAATTCTAACCACACAACCCTGACCTAAAGCTACTGTAGAAGATACATGCTAAGGTGCTGTACAATGGAGTTGAACCCGAAACCACATAATCGCAGAGCAAACTTCTTATTCCTTATGGTCAAATGTCCCCTCAAATGTCAGGTAGGATCCTTAGAAGTAGTAGATAGTTTCTGTTACTTAGGTGACCAAGTTAGCAGTGGTGGAAATTTTCCAAAAGCATAGCTGCTAGAATAAGAATGGGCGGGGCAAAGTTCAGAGAGCTACTACTTTTGTTAGTAACAAAGGTCCTCTTCCTCAGAGTGAAGATGCTTGTGTATGAACAGCTATGCTACATGGCAGTGAGACAAGAGCTATTACTATTGAGGCATGCAAAGGCTTAAAAGAAATTAAGCTAATATGCCCTGCTGGATGGGTAATGTCAGAGTGCATATACAATGGAGTGTAAGTGACTTGAAAGAAAAACTGGGTATACGAGGCATCAGATGTAGTATACAAGAGAGAAGACTGTGCTGGTACAGTCATGTAATGCATATGGATGAGGACAGTTGCATCAAGAAGTGCCAACTGTGGAAGGGGTAAACCCAGGAAAACATGGGACAAGGTGGCGAGAAAGAATCTTCAGTCATTGGGCCTCACAACGGAGATGATAAGGGACTGAGACTTCTAGCAGTTTGCTGTACTTGTGAAGACATGTCAAGCTAAGTAAAATCGTGGTCAAGCTAAGTAAAAATCATGTGGAACCTAAGCCAGTTCCACATAAAAGCACTCATGCCAGTACTGTATAAAAGCACCTAATACACTCTGTAAAGTGGTTGGCATAAGGAAGGGCATCCAGCTGAAGAAACCATGCCAAAACAGACATGGAACCCGGGAAGCTCTTGTCAAACCATCCAACCCATGCCAGCATGGAAAACAGTCATTGAATGATGATGATGATGATTGGCTGCTATTTCTCGTTAAGTCGAGTGATCAAATACAAACTCCCTCATTGACCCAGCTGAATTGAGTCAAGGATCATAATGGTATTCTATAATGAGGCAAATTTAACAATATTTAATTAGAAACAATGTTCTTTGCCAAATATTAAAGAGTATACCTCGTAGTCCAGAAAACAATCCTTTACCTTGCAAATAATAAACCCATAGGTTTCCCAAATAATGCTTCAATGTAAGGCTAATTCTAGTATTTTAAAGTGTTATTGTAAAATCCTTTAGTTTAGAAACTCTACATAAAACAATTGGGGAGTGTACAGTGCTCTAATTTTGTTTTTCTAAAGATGAGCAGAGATTATATACATTTTAAATGCTATTCAGTTGCTCAATTACTCCTTTTATTAACTGGAAACACCCACAATGACCTTTAAGCCTCACCCAAAGCCATTCCTAGGTCAGTAAAATAACATTCTGTAAGCTAATCAGTAAATCAGAGAGGGTTAACCCAGCTCCTATTTATCTTACATTAACCAAAGATTAAAGGACACACCTGTCCCTGTCAGCTACATCTGATAATATGTGACACAGGATCAGTTTTCAGAGCAACTTGGTTACCAAATTAGAATTTACACAAAAGCTAATATTATGTCTTGAATTGAACTAACAACTTATATCCACATAAGTTCTGTGATTTCCCACTGAGTCGTAATCAGCCAAATCCAAATCAACTTCACATCTTTGACTGCAACCATTTTACTTCACTGACAAAATGATCAAACAGATAGAGTACAAGATTTCTGTTTCATTAAGTTGGGAGTTTGCAGGGAAAATACATACTCTTTTACTTGTTTCAGTCATTTGACTGTGGCCATGCTGGAGCACCGCCTTTAGTCGAGCAAATCGACCCCAGGACTTATTCTTTGGAAACCCAGTACTTATTCTATCGGTCTCTTTTGCCGAACTGCTAAGTTACGGGGACGTAAACACACCAGCATCGGTTGTCAAGCGATGTTGGGGGGACAAACACAGACACACAAACATACATACATATATATATATACATATATATATATATACATATATATATATATATATACATACATATATACGACAGGCTTTTTTCAGTTTCCGTCTACCAAATCCACTCACAAGGCTTTGGTCGGCCCGAGACTATAGTAGAAGACACTTGCCTAAGGTGCCACACAGTGGGAATGAACCTAGAACCATGTGGTTGGTAAGCAAGCTACTTACCACACAGCCACTCCTGCACCTATGTCAACTTTTATAAAATAAAAAAAAATAGGTTTACTTGCCGTAGACTATTATCCTATCTTGGAATACAGGGAGATTTACACTATGTGCTTAATGCTTTTGTTACCGTATTTATGACAAAATACACTGCCTTTGTTTCAATTAATTTTCAATATGAAGGAGAATTTAAGAAAACAACATTGTTAAACTGGTGTTTGGGACATATATAAAATTGACATTTTGAAGAACGATTTTTATTAATTAAAAAAATTTTTTTTTACTTATTTCAGTCACTCAACTGTAGGCAATGCCTTGAAGGGTTTTAGTCAATCAAATCGACTCCAGGACTTGCTTTTTAATTTTATTTTTAAGTGTAGTACTTATTCTATCAGTCTCTTTTGCTAAATCACTAAGTTATGGGGACATAAACACATCATCACCAGTTGTCAAGTGATGATGGGGAACAAATACTCTCTCATGTAACCTTAACAGAAGGCCACGATTGGTTGATATGCACCCTGGTGCGAAACAGAACTGTAGACAAATACCGCCTAAATAAGAGCCAATCAGGGTGGAGGACACAACGGTCCAAGCGGGCCGAAGCTAGATGTTAGCCGCTATGTTATCATTCGTAAATGAATACCCGAGAGAGAAGGTTCCGCTACATACATATATATATATTTATATATATAACGTTGACCACTAACGTGGACATTCAATGTGCTCACATCTTGTGTCTATTAAGACCTAAATTGTTCTCAAAACGAAATTTAGCGGAATACCAAAGCGTAAGCGGGCAAGACATTTAGAATTACCAAAAAAAATCATTATTAAACAGGGACCGGTTTCAAAATTAACAATCTTACCGACTGTCTGTTTCTCTTCAGCCTGATTCGTAATGTAACCATAATCTTCAGAACCCTATACAAAGTTGCCCACCGTCATAGGTGCACGTGTATATGGTTCTGTTAATTACAGCTTAATGGTAAAATTCAAGTCTTCGTTTTGGCGCGCTAATTCCAGGAATATGTCGGCAGAAAATATTTACTGCCGTCGCATATATCCAGTTTGAGAACTCGGTTATGGTTAATACATTAAAACATAGGGTAAAAAATCATATATTAATTAATATCGATTAATTACCAGGAAGCTAGCACATTTAAAGAATCACAAGAGTTCCCACAAGAGTTCCGAACCCCAGTAATGAACTCATTTGCATACAGCCAATCAGGGCTCACCTTGAATTTGTTGTCAAGTTAACAAACACAGTCTACCAAATAAACTCAAGACGTAGAACGATGTTGTAAATTGACCGATCGCCAAGTTATGTCTGACTTTAGAAGGAGACAAGTAATTAGATTTACATCTATATCTATTATCAGATTTTGTTAGAGCCCCATATAGTAAAGATGTGGATGGAAAAAATGTGGGTAGAGGGTGAAGTGCTAGCAACCTTCTCCCCTTACTGTTTTACAAAGTAAACAACAACACAAATAACTATGCAGGGGAAGCCATGGTTGAAATAAGATCAAGAACAACAAGCATTCTTAAAAGTGAAAAGAAGCATGGTCATTCCTTACCCAAGTGACCTTATCTTATTGCCAATCACTTGATATGTGCTAAGTTAGTTTGATAGCTGAGCTCTGATTGGCTGGATGCAAATGAGTTCATAGCTGGGGTCCGGAACTCTCGTGGGAACAAAAACATTTTGTGCACTGGACTGCATGTAGTGTTCCTGAGCAAAACACTTCATTTCACGTTGCCCCAGTCCACTCAGTCGTACTGTCGACCTGTTTAGTGGGGTACATCATGATCTCAGTCACTTATAAGCCATAGGCCTACCTGCCTAGCCATCATCTGCTAAAGCAATGTGAGGAAGTGCATTGTGACCAGCGGTATATAACAACACCCGACAGTCAGGCCAATATAGCGATACATATATAAGCACAGCATATGCACTAAACTCAGCCGGAAACAGTCTGCCACCCACAAAGTTACAGGAGCCTTTGAAATATACATGTGAATAATGTTGTGTTGTAATAGCCATTATATTCACTATATTAATTTTCCGCGCTGTCACCACCATACTACCATATATTTTGATGCATTAACTTATTAAGTGATTCTGTTGCTCTAATAACTTTATATACCTAAATTTTGATTGATATTCCTCTGTGTGAAACAAAAATATAACCCGATAAATTATTTACAACTATTTTCATTAATCTGAATAAAATGGAGTAAATTTACAAGGGAGGCTACTTACGCTTTATTTTTTTTTTGTTAAAGATTTATTCCCCTTGCTCTAACATAATTAGGTTGCCCCACTTCCTCATTTTCTATAGTTTTATTCTTAATTTTTCGTTTTTACTGGAAATTTCTTCACTTTTATCGTCAACACTTCACATTATATCAGTGTGTTTAAAAATATGTTTTAACATGAGTTCATAGCAAGAATCTTACAAAAACTTTACTGGTAGCATTTTTTTAAATATAACATTAATGTTAAGGCTGCAAGCTGGCAAAACCGTTAGCACGCCAGGCAATATGCATAGCAGCATTTCGTCTGTCTTTATGTTCTGAGTACAAATTCAGCTGAGGTCGACTTTGCCTTTCTTCCCTTCAGGGTCGATAAAATAAGTGCCATTTGATCACTGGAGTCGATGCAATCGACTTCAGCTTCACCTGAAATTGCTAGCCTTGTGCAAAAATTATAAAGTAGTATAACAGCAAAGAATCATCATCAACATTTAAGATCTGCTTTCTATGCTGGCATGGTTTGACAGGGAACCAGCGAGCTGTAGGCCCGCAACAAGATCTCCATGTCATTTTGGCATGGTTTTAACGAATGGATATCTTTCTTAATGCCAACCACTTTACAGAGTGTATTATGTGCTATGTTAGTAACATTAAGTTTATAATTAAATAAAGTTACTTTTCCACTGAGATCACTAAAAGTGTATTTTTTATTCTACCAAGAATAAAATTGCTTTCTCATCCTTAACTCTCCCTTTTGTGGTGTAAAACTTATTGGTGATTTAAATCTGGGGCCTTTTGATGTGGAGGGAAGCTATGTTCAAGTAAAGTAGATGGTTGTCACAAGCTAGATGAAAAGTACTGAGTGGTACAGAAATAGATATTGAAATAATTCACCCCAAATCTGCAGAAAACAAGAGGGACTCTAATAACAGAGAAATTCCAGTCAGACATTTGTTGAGAAATATGTTATTGTAGAATCTAAGAGTTTCCTGGTATTGTTAAGTTTTGGTGACATGAAGAATGGCAGTTAATTAGGGTTGAGTTATTTTTCAAATTGGTTTTCAATTGCTCTACCACAAAATAAAGTCATCGTCATCATTATTTAACATCTGTTTTCCATGTTGGCATGGGTTGGGCGGTTTGATAGGAACTGGTGAGTCAGAAGACTGCACCAAGCTCTGCTGTCTGCTATGGCATGGAGTCTGTGGCTGGATGCCCTTCCTATGCCAACCACTTTACAGAGTGTACTGGGTGCTTTTCTCCTGGAAACCCACAGCAGTGAGGTCACCAAGTAATTTGCAACACAAGACCCCTTCAATTGAAGTGAGGAGTAGTATAGACAAACAGAAAGAGGTGTCTTGTATTAGAAGGAAAACATGGCTATCTCAGTGGAGAGAGAATATGAACATGTGAGAGGGTAGGGGATGGGAAACATTCATCCAAGTTACAGGAAGGTGTATATAGTTGTAGTGACGCCTGGTTCCAGTCGCCATTTTGGGATTTTTATCCACGCATGCGCAGGGATTAGAGCCTTCCGGAAGCCCCTTATGCGCATGTGCAGTCATCGGCAGTTGCTAGGCTTGACCGCCCTTCACTCTCTTCGTCTTTGTTGCTGACCGAGCCGCATGCATCTTGACCAGCTCCGTGTAGCTGGAATACTGAAGGCACCACACAACGTTGGCTAACCGGTGAAGAATGCCTTCACATTTGTGATTAAACCGACTCTGCTGCTTCCACACCAAGGTGACCTGGCTACTGATTGTCCAGAGATGTAACACATGTACAGACAAAAAATAAATAGTGTTATTTCTTCGGATATTCTTGTTCTGCTATTTTCCTTCCACGTTTATGGAAGAAATTGTGAGGCACCCATCCAGTGCCAACCTCACTTCCTACATAGTGAAGTGGACAGGGAATTAGAGAGGGTGAGTAGGTAGGTGAGTTCACTATAACATTTTATAGGCATAGGGTTGCCAATTTAGCATATTTTATGCTAGATCTAGCATTTTTTTTTTCAGCATTTAGCAGAAATTTTTTGAATCTAGCATTTAGCAGGGAAAATAGCAGGTTTAAAATTTTATTTAGCATTTTTCTCTGATCATGACATTTCCACAATAGTTACCCTTTTTTCTTCTTTTTCCTCCTTTTCTACTTTCGTTAATGTATCTTTATAGCCAAATTTACTACTATCAGCTATTGTTAAATTTTTCTTTTACCTTCTTGAAACTTCAAATGAAAGTTTATCAAAAGGAAGTTTATCAAGTTATGAACTTTTCCAGCCGCCCCACCACCGGCTTGGATACAGAGTGGTGCTGGTGGGGGGAGGGGGAGAAGATAACTCATGTCAGCACCTGAACTCACTACATAATAATGTAAATATGTTGCAAAGAATGAAAGCATGGAAATTCGTCCTAACAATGCTTTATTCTGTAGTGATGAGTTTTTATCATAACAGGTTGACTGATTTACTTTCAGTTTGATTGTTTTAAAGTAGGCCTGTGTTTTCCATGCTAGTATAGAAGTACGAGGGTGGCGGAGTCTCCCCCTTTATATTTCTACTTACTTTTTTGTCAAGTATTGTAGTTATATTTGTGGTTTTACCAATAAGATATTAAATGTAAGATTGGAAGCAAAATATGATGTTCCCAGGTTTATATCAGAACACAGTTTTAGGATATACATAGCGAAAGGAAATGGATATGGGATGGTGGTTGTCCCATTTAGGACAGCGGAGGAGGCAAAGAGGCTGGTGAGTGCAACTGTAAAAACGGAGGAAATGGTACTTCTACTCACATACCTTGGAAGAAAGACTTCTAAGGTAAGGGCAGAAAGAATTCCACCCGATATAGAAGTGGCTTGGGTTGCGGCAGCCGTCCTCGTTGGAAGTGAGGAGGAGGTGGCTGTCCGCCAAGCCACGGAAATGGAGGATGGAGAGGAAAAACACTGGACCTCATTATACAGGCAGAGGAGAGGCAATTGGAGAGTTTGGCAGAGCCGGTGACATTGGGAGAGATCGTGTTAAGAGTGTGGGTGAAGGGCAGAATCCCATGATGTTTTAAATGTGGCCAAAAGGGCCACATTAGAGCGCACTGTCCTCTGCAGAGGAAAACAACAGAAGAAGCGGTGGTGGAGTTGGAGGAGAAAAAGGAAGAAATACAGATAGATGGAAGGAACAAGGAGGATGAATGGACAATGACAGAGAATAAAAGAAAAAAAAGAAAGAAGAGGAAGAACAGTCAATGTGATGTGGGACCCAGACCAACTCCATCCCACCCAAGACCACTCAGACCCACCCTTCCCATACAAATACCAAACTCACTCACCCCCTCTCCCCACAGGAAAAAAAGATAGTACAGACACCACAAAATTTACAAGACCCCCTCCCCCGGTGAAAAAGGTTACGTGTACATGGAGGAGAGAGTGTTGTCGCTCAGCGATGGTGAAAACGGTAAACGAAAGACTAGGTCAAAGACTAAAGAAGACTCAAGACTCAGAGGTGGCGAGTGGTGTTACTCAGTGTGGGGTGAGTAACACACTTTTCATATTCTCATTTCTCAGTTATCATTCATGTATCATTATTTCAATATTTTGATTTTAAGGTTTTTCATGTTCATTTTCATGTGTCATTCATAACATCATATTTTTATTTTGTTATATGTCCCCACATGTGTTGTAGTGTCCCCTCTATGTAATGCCTTTATGGCAATTTAAAAGAAATAAAGAAGCTTACTTCCCAACCACATAGTTCTGGATTCAGTCTCACTGCATGGCAACTTGGGCGAGTGTCTTCTTATATAACCCCAGGCCAACCAAAGCCATATGGTTTGGTAGACAGAAACTGGAAGAAGCCCGTCATACACACACACACACACACACACACACACACACAATGTATGTATGTATAAATTGTGGACTCTTTTATCAAAGATGACAGATGAGGGTTGTACAGTTTCGAGCTGAACAACCTGCACTGATGATTTACAGTGGTCAAATGTTTTGTGCTGTACATTAGCTAATTCCCTTCATCAAATCCGAGCGAGATCGTTGCCAGTGCCCCTGGACTGGCCCTTGTGCAGGTGGCACGTAAAATACACCATTTCGAACGTGGCCATTGCCAGTACCCGCCTGACTGGCCCTCGTGCCGGTGGTACGTAAAAGCACCCACTACACTCTCGGAGTGGTTGGCGTTAGGAAGGGCATCCAGTTGTAGAAACTCTGCCAAATTAGATTGCAGCCTGGTGTCGCCTCCTGGTCCACCAGTCCTCAGTCAAAACGTCCAACCCATGCTAGCATGGAAAGCGGACGTTAAACGACGACGATGATGATGATGATGATGAAATCAACATCACTTGTGTCACACATAAGACACCATAGTGATCATACAGCAATAAGAGGTGAAGTGTTTTGCTTAAGAACACAATGCATCGTCCAGTCTGACAATCGAACCCACGATCACACAATCGTGACACCCTATCCACTAGGCCATGCACCCTTGTATGTTCACGCCCCCTATCACCCCATGTTGACAATCAGTGTTAGTTCGATTACGTCTTAATCACATAATAGTTCAGCAAAATAGACCGAGAGAATAAGTACCAGGCTTAAGAGATAAATACTGGGGTTGATTAGTTCGACTTAAAAACGAAAAAAAAAAAAAACTTCGGTCGACAGTGCTCTAGCATGGCCGTATTCCAATGACTGAGACGAGTAAAAGACAAAAGATGTCAGATACATGTAAACTAAAAAACATTATATTCCAAGTTAAGACCAATTTCAGAGAAAAAAGAGCAAAAAGGTTTTCTATTGGACATTTCTTATTATTTCTGTTGTTACTAGTATCGCTGTATATCGTTCTTAATACATAAAGCGCGACGAGCCACGATCGTGGCCGTCAGACACAGATCGAAAGGCCACGAACGTGGCCCAGATAGATGCATTTAATTTATGGGCCTTTGTTGGGGTCTAATGTCATTCAAACGCTCCGATACCCCCCCCCCCCCAGGGAAAAAAAATGCAAGAGGACTAATAGTTCATCCAATGACTTCAGATGATGTAAAATTTGCCACCATTATATACTAAGAAGCTATTTTAACTATTTTTTTGTTTTTTATGTGTGCATGGTAGTCTCATTTTCATAAAATGTGCGCAGCAGTCCATGCTATTTAAAAGCAAATCCCAGAATTATATGGGTTAAAATAATTACTTTGAAGGAAATATTCAGAGGTTAAAAAATAATGTATAAATCTTTTTTTAAAAATATCATTGCCGAAAAAGAGTTATCCCCCTTAGATAAACTGTATTAAACATCAGTGCTACATGCTGGTGATAAGCACAGCATCACTATTAATTGATTGGCCCTATGGTTATAGGCATTTCAGACTTGACCATCCTTCTTTCTATGTTGTAATATCACAATATAAAATGGGTGAGTCCACTTTAGACAATGATACGTGATTTGAAAGATGTTTCGCAGTTATTTCTAGCAAGTCGGACGACCACGAGAGGTTTCCGTATATGGTACGTAACTCTGTAAAATACAGGACAGTTGATGGAGTTTTCGTAATGTAAAGGATTGCAGATGAATGCAATAACATATGGATATTAACGTTATCACATTGCTTAATGAACTTTACAAGTAGCCAACATCTCCTTCAGTCTTTTCCACCAACTACTACAACAGTTTCTATTCCACTGAACAACCAAAACAAACTGGGTCGAGTCAGCAGCAAACGCTACGCAAAAAATACTAAATAATAACATAGCATAGGTTACTAACTGCTGACAGGTGCGTGTGTTATCAATTCAACCTTCTGTGACACTCTAAAGGTCATTTAGATAATATAAAGTAAATATTTAAAATTAAAACGATAACTTTAACTGTATATATGTTTAATGAAATATCAAACAAATGAGTAATAACATTACTATCATAAAAGAGTTGTTCTAATATTTTAGTGAGAAAGAATATTATTAGAATTTATCTAGTGTTGGGACAAAATGCTAAAGATTAACCACACATGGTGGTTGCAAGAGTAAAATATTGAATAATTAACCTGCTACAATAATTACGGTGTACCATTCAAGATATATTTTACTGCTCATCTAATTCTGTGTTAACGATACGTAGCATATCTAAACATATCAGTTTCAAATTTTGGCACAAGGCCAGTATTTTCGGGAGAGAAAGTAAGTCGATTACATCAATCCCAGTGATCGACCCCAAAAGGATGAGAGGCAAAGTCAACCTCAGCAGAATTTGAACTCAGAATGTAAAGACAGATGAAATGCTACAAAGCATTTTGTTAAGGCAGTGAGCTGACAGAATCATTAGCACACTGTTAAAATTTGGAAAATCTATCATGCATAAATCAGAATTTCTCTCTCTTGCTTTACCAAGATTTTAATTGTGAAAATTAAAATGAAGATGTGGGAGCATGAAATTTTTCTTCTAAAAATGTGTATTACAAATGTTTAAAAATGTGGAATACTATAATACTGAAGATATATTGTGCAACAGACTTAGAACAACCAAACTTAGCTTACAGTTAGATTAGTCTCCTTTGCCAAACAATAAAAGTATTATCTATGTTTGTTTCATCAAAGATTAACGTTTGGTTCAGGAGCTTTTATTTGTAAGACAACTAGAAATAGCTAGAGGAGTCAGTATTTCATGTTTGAGCAATAGATGGGACAGCAGCGATGATAGGTTGTCATCACAGCTTCATCAGTTTATTGAAAAAGTTATACCTAGCAGATTCACAGTGCACTCTATAATCCTCAGGTAACATCTGGTTGCAAAAGTTTCTATTCCCATTTTAAAACAGTTGTTGAATTCTTGCAAGATTTTATTGTTCTTTGTGATGAACCAAGAAACATTGAGCATGGCATTGCTTTTATGGCAGATATATTCACAAAGTTCAATGAAGTTAATCTGCAACTGCAAGGAAATGAGGTTAAACCTTGTCAAAGTAAAACCAGCCCTTTCCATGTTTCTGTCCAAGTTACAACTATTCAAATTTAATATAAGCCATCATTACTTCTTCTAGCTTCTGGGTTTCTCTGAATTGGTGAAGGAAAAGAGCATACCAGAAGATGACATTCAAGTGTATTGTTCACACCTGAACATGTCTGACAGGTTTCATATTTATTTTTGATTAAAATACCAGTCTGAGTGATTCCCAAATTTCAGTAATGAAGAAACAAGAATAATGGAAGAAAAACGGGTTTCACTTTAAAATGACATTGAGCTGAGGCCAAAGTTCAAAAGATCATGTCAGGAGGATTTTTGATTGCAAAAGGACCTTTCTGACTGCTACCCTGCACTGTGGAACAAAGTCAAGACATACTTTATTGCCTTCGCAACATCACACTTTGTAGAGCAGGGCTTCAGTGCAGTTGCCCAGATTCTTCTTAAGCAAAGAAACAGACTGAAAATTATTGAACACAAGGATTTGCTGAGAAGCTGATATCACTGCACAATATACATCCATTGCATTAAAAACATGAAAACAACATAGCTACAGGTGAGATCTAAATTTACTTTCATATTGTAAAAATGACAAAATAATGGGATAATTAGGTTAAGTTTTATTTGTGAAATACAGTTGCTTTGAATTTGCAGTAGAAAGAGGTCTATGTTTGTGATGGTGAGTGGGGAAGGGGTGCTAAGAGTGTGACCTGGGTGCCAATGGGGCAGCAGTCCAAAAATGTTTGAGAACCACTGCTACAAGTAGAAGACTGAAATCAAAACCATGTGGTTGGGAAGTAAACTTTTTAACCTCACAGCCACACTAATAGCAAGTACATTTAACAATATGTAAATAGGGTCAAATAAAGTGCAAATGCCCAAATTTACACAACTGAAAGCGGTGGGGTAGGGTTGAAGGAAAAAGAAGTCCTGTAGATAAAGCCACCATATTTACTGCCAACCAAATACAGTCATATTCTTCCTGAAACTTTTCTTGTCAACCTGAACTTGTCGCACTATCACATGCATACATTTATGATGTGTAAAAACAGCTTCAGTGGCTTGGATCTACATAATCGCTCTACTTGCTAGAAACAGCAGTGAAATCTCTTTCAAACTACACCTAATGACTTGAAAAATAGAAAAAAAGGGCATATTGGACAATTTATTCTGAGATAAAATATCTGAAAAGATGGGATAAACCTAGTAGCAATGTCTTTGACCATAGGTTTACTCATCAGGGATAACCTAGGGCTGAACAACCTAGCGAAAGAACTAGTCTTGACAGTCTCCCTTCCTAACTCCAGCATACTTTTGGATTTGCTGGTTTGTCTCACCTATTCTTCTCTCTGTTCCTTAATAGCTTGGAGGCGCAATGGCCCAGTGGTTAGGGCAGCGGACTCGCGGTTTCGATTCCCAGACAGGGCGTTGTGAGTGTTAATTGAGCGAAAACACCTAAAGATCCACGAGGCTCCGGCAGAGGGCGGTAGCGAACCCTACTGTACTCTTTCACCACGACTTTCTCTCACTTTTACTTCCTGTTTCTGTTGTGCCTGTAATTCAAAGGGTCAGCCTTGTCATACTGTGTCACGCTGAATATCCCCGAGAACTACGTTAAGGGTACACGTGTCTGTGGAGTGCTCAGCCACTTGCACGTTAATTTCACGAGCAGGCTATTCCGTTGATCGGATCAACTGGAACCCTCGACGTCGTAAGCGACGGGGTGCCAACAACAAGCATTAATAGCCTACTCGCTGTTGTTTTTGTAAATATACTCTGATGCAGATGGTACCATCCTTCGCACCTGGATCTTTTAGTGTAATCATCCATACGCAACATAACCAACTCATAGAGATTTGCATGATTTCCATTAAAGAAAGGTGATAAACATGCTCCAGTGCTAAACATAACAACGTAGTCTTCTTTGACAGTATCAAAACAGTCAATACCACACACATTATAAGAACAATGTTGGTATACTGAATCTTCTATAGTCATATCCAACAGATAGCAAAACCCTAAAAACCTGTTACAACTACTTAGCCTCACAATCTCATGATCTTCCATGGTGCCCCTATCCTATCGATAATACGACAAAAAAGATACAAAAATGCCTTTCAAAGCAAGGCGGCCTTTTCAAATTTATTATTCAGAAAACCAGATAGAATTGGTATCTTGCCTGGTTATCTGATGAGTAAAATAAGAGTATTAAGAAAAAGTTCTTCAAACACAGGTAAGTATGTGGCAAAACGAAACTAAGAAGCCGATCGAAAAATATTGTGATCAGGTTTTAGCCACTAGTAACATTATTATATTATAATAGAGAGAATCGAATCGTACACACTTAGTGAAAATACTGAATTTGGTAGGGAAGGGAAATATAAAAGGAATTTACAATTTACCTAAAAGAAGTCCGTCCATATCGAATATGACATGTGTTACAGGCCGGTATTTCGCCATCTTCAGTGATAATGTTATCGAGTTATTTTGTAAACATTCACTCCGGATAGTTCCGCTCGCACTGTGTATTCTGCTCAGCTGTTCCTGACTTCGAAGCAAAGCTACACTTAATTTACGAAGAACTGATGTGAACATACGGTTCCTATAACGTACAGATATATGTTTAACTTATTTTACAACTTAACATTTGTTTGTTTGATTTTAACTTTATTTCGAGGAAATTAACTTTATTTCCTGTTTATACTCAAGTTACTTAAAATTTTGAAGAACTTTCTTTTTTGTTTATACTCTTCAAGTTATTTAAAATCTGGTTGATTTAAAAACGCAAATTCGTTTATATCTTTAATTATCGCTTTAAAAATTCTCTAACTAATTAAATACTTTGCGTTTTTATGTATTTTATGTATTTTATATATTTATATATGTATTGTTTCCCTTTGATTAAAGGCTGAACTATGGATGCTTCAAAGTGTAGCAATTGTTTAAGAGACGAACTTCCTTATCGAATCAGACTGTAGCTATTGATATTTTTATAAGGCCAACAATTACTCTTTTACTTGTTTCAGTCATTTGACTGGGGCCATGCTGGAGCACCACCTTTAGTCGAGCAAATCAACCCCGGGACTTATTCTTTGTAAGCCTAGTACTTATTTTATCAGTCTCTTTTGCCGAACCGCTAAGTTACGGGGACCTAAACACACCAGAACCGGTTGTCAAGCAATGCTAGGAGGACAAACACAAACACACACACACACATATTATTATTAATATAATAAAGTATTTTCAATGGATCAGTTTTGAGCTCTATTTACAGTTGATATATATATATATATATATATATATATATATATATATATATATATATATATACGACGGGCTTCTTTCAGTTTCCGTCTACCAGATCCACTCACAAGGCTTTGGTCGGCCCGAGGCTATAGTAGAAGACACTTGCCCAAGATGCCACGCCGTGGGACTGAACCCGGAACCATGTGGTTGGTAAGCAAGCTACTTACCACACCGCTACTCCTGCGCCTATAGCTACTTACCACAAATTCGACTGAATTAATCTTAAAATATAACTGGTACCTATTTTAGTATCAATCCGATCAAATTTAGATATGGTACCTTATCTTATAAACACAATATGTGTAAAAAGACAAAAATCGCCCGAGTGGATCTGAGCTCAAAATAAATATATCGATGTCGCCGATTTACTGGCTCATGGTATTGACTGTTAGATTATATGAGTTAGGGTTATTGGACTACAAGCTCATAATTTGTGTGACTAATCTGTTATTTTGCAGGTGATGAATTTCTGCCAGTTATATCAATTAAAGACCAGATGCGTTCTGGTTTCGGTTTCGTCGAATATTCTCTTCCACCAAAAGTATTCAGCCACAGTGTTAGAAACTGTTATTTCGTGGGTGAGTTCCACCAACTTCTAAACACAGCCTAGTGAAATCGACGCAGTTGTTCAACTTTGTTATTAATTTCGCTAGCCTAACTCGCTAGCCTATAAAATGCTGGACTGCTTTGAAGCGACTGATAGCAACAATAGATGAAATAAAGTAAGGAGGAAATTTCTGTTGGGATTCTAGGAAACCAAACTACAATGGCGATCAACGACACGAGGCCGTCTCGATACGGAAAGAGCGTGTGATGTTGTAACCTGTTTAAGTAACGCCAGATAAAGTAAATACACAAGGTTCTTTCCAACAAAACATCACTTCATTTAATTAATAGTTGGCAAGGATTTACGCTGTGTTTAAAAGTAACACAACAGTTATTTTTCTGGTAATACGTGCAAGTATAACAAAACAAACCCAGTAATAATTATCACTAGTTGTGTGTGTGTGTGTGTGTGTGCGAGAGAGAGAGAGAGAGAGAGAGAGAGAAAACGTGCTTTAGCATTGCAATTTAGTGAGATGCTGTAACAGCCTATGCGTCAATATTGTTCGAAATTTCTGAATTATAGACAGAAAGACAATAGTGCACAAAGACTTTGCCCACAATTTTGGACAATACAGATTGACAGAGATCTCTGTGACAGAAAGACAGCAACGTATGACAACCGACTAAGTTCTTACAAACTCTTCTGCTTGTGGGGAGAAATGAACTCACAGCTTCCTTCGGGTTTTGCTTGAAAAGCGCGGACTGAAGTCTACCGGAAGACAGTTTGGCTATATCACGTGATAGCTGCAGTAAATTATACAGACTGAAAACATATCTAATTTTGGAAATAGTTTTGTCACACGATAGTTCACATGCGGTCCATTCTGTACAAAAGGCATGGCTAGAATAAAATTTTAGGAAGCTTTGATGCATTAGTGTATGTGGCAGCAAAACTATCTTGGGGAGGGCAATGTGTATGGGGTTATAGTAATAACCATGAAGTGATTATTACAAGCTGTAGGAATAAATGTGGCAGAAAGCGGGATGTTCTCGAGAGCTGAGGTAATAAGTTAGATATATTTAGAGGCATTGGGTTAGGGATGCATGGTACAATGTAAGGAAGACAGGTGCAGAAAGGATGGTTGTATTGAAGGATGTGAACAGAAGTGTTATGTAATTTTTTTTCAAAGACTAGTTGCGAAGAGCTAATTAGTGAGTTAATTGTTGTAGTTTACTGGTGAATAGATCTTTGCCAGTTTGAGAGTTTATTTTGGGAGATAATCAAGGAAGTGTGTAGCAGTTGTACATACCCATATATTTTATTATTAATTAGTAAATAGAAGAGAAATATCAATGAATTTTAAGAGACTCTACTGGTGCTCGGTGATATTAATGGTCGGAAGAAAACTTTTTAAAAGTCGCCGCATGTACTCTCTCTCCCTCTCCCTTCCCCACTCTCTCTCACACGCACGATACATACATACGTACATACATACATACATGTCTTCTACTAAAGCTTCTGGGTGAGTGAATTTGGTAGACGGAGACTGTAAGAAGCCTGTCGTATACATATGTGTGTGTGTGTCTGTGTTTGTCCCCCACCGCCGCTTGACAACAGTTATTGGTTTGTTTATGTCCCTGTAACTTAGCGGTTCGGCAAAAAAGTCAGAATAAGTATCAGGCTTAAGAAAGATAAGTGCTGGGGTCGGATTCGTTCGATGAAAATTCTTCAACATAGTACCCCAGCATAGCCACAGTCAGCTGACTGAAACATCTAAAAAGATTTTTTAAAAATTAAAAAAAGATGTTCAAATTTGGATTCAGTTTGAGCACAGCAAAGCTGGTTGTGGAGGAAACTCTGCACACAAAGCATTTCAGAAAAGTAAATAATAAATTTAAAAACGAAAAAAAGTGTTAAATGTGGTTAAATGTGTAGAGATGATAGCTCACGGTAGAGGACTTATGCGTTACCTTCATGGCAAGAGGAGAGTTATCAGTGGAGCTTAGGTGCAGAGAAGTAGACACACGATAAGTTCTAAGTATTAAGAAAGCAAAATGTAGAATAACAAGAAGAGAAAGGGGCGGAGGAGAAACAAGAGAGGGTAGGAAGAAAAATAGAGAGGAAAAGGAAAAAGATGAAGTGAAGGATGGAAGAAATGAAGGAATGTATAAAGGCCGACCACGAGAAGTGTTAGGGTAGAAAGGGACACTGCAGTAGACTCCTTTGTGGTGGTCTGGACCAGTGTATGAGACTGTACCTTTGCTCATGTAAAGAAGGTGTCAAAGTTTGGCGTAAAAAAAGGAATGAAAATTTGACATTGAGGTACATATCAAGCACAAGGAAACTATTAAGTATCTGAATCTTTTCTGCTAAGCACAAACTGCATCTCCTGCCGTTGTTGGTATAAAGTTTGCATTTCTCTAAATAACCTTTCTTTCGTATAATATTTAGAGGCTCTATATGAGGCTGGTGAGTGTAATGATGTTCTGCTGCTCATAGCTCCTAAATGATGTAGCGTGATTGTATAAGCGTTTCTTGAAAAGGTCTTCCTTCGATGCAATATAGCACTTTATACTGGATGCATTGTTCGGCCCTTCGAACTACACTCGATTATGCATATGCTTACACACCTACATACGTACACGTACAAACATACATGCTTACAAACATACATATGCACATATACACCCACGCCCATCCACACACGCATATATATGTATACACACGTGTGTGTGTATGTATGTATGTATATATATATATATATATATATATATATATATATATATATATATATATATATATATATATATATATATATTACTCACAGGAATTCCAACTCCGTCTGTTTTTCACGTTTTATTTATATTCTTATAATATTAATATAAGATAAAAAATAATATAGTAAAAAAAAAAATTAAATGAAGTATTAATTGACTATTCTTATTGAACAAACAGAATATTAAATGTCCATTCTTATTGAACTAGTATACTTACTTGCATTTAAGCAATCTTCAGGTTCATATGGTGGTGGTGACAGTTGTGATCATTGGTTTCAACTGTGGTTGACTGGTTAAATTTTGTCCTTTATATGCATTCTTGTGGATAGAAGTAGCAGTTGCTTGGCTATTTTTAGAAATGATGCCTTACCATTTTTCAGTGTTTATTTCTAGAAATGATGACAGCAGTACTTTTTAGAGATTTTTTATTTTTTTAGATATGAGGATAAGACTTTTAAACCTTAAATAAGATTATTTTTTATCATTGTTTATTAAGCTTGGGTTTGAATTTATTAATAAAGTCCTTTTTCTCTCAGTTTTCTCTGGATTTCATTCGGATTGTATAGTTTATGAAATGGAAATATTATAAATATTTTCCGGCCACATATTGCTAGATGGTTACTCAGCGGTATTTGGCGGACTTCTGGATTTCTAATTTGTTGTCGGTGCACACGTGAACGTTCTGATAGTGCATTGCCTGTCTGGCCAACATACATTTCTTCCCAATTCGGGCATTTGATGCAGTAGATTAAATTTCTGCTTTTGCAGTTCATATTTGCGTTTGTGAATATTTTCCCCGTTTTTGTATTCATATATGGGCCGGTATGAATTAATTAGCATGTACCGCATCGGCTATCATTGCATTTAAACACAGCGAATAATTGGTCTTTGTTGCTAAGGTCAAGCCTGATGGAACTGAAAGAATATCGGCTCAAACAAAAATACCCGTCACCACTTATGGAAAATGGTATTCAGTGAGCTATGAAAATACCCACACAACAACTGAGACAAGACAAAGAAGAGAAACACAAGAACAAATCATACCATCTATAGTGACGCACAATCCATGCCACCAGAACATCTCCAATATCACCAAAGCAAACCTACTAATCATTGCTCAAAGTAAGGAATTAAGAGATATCATTACAGACCAAACTATAACTCTCAGTAAAAGACAGCCTAAATGCTTGAAAAAGTTATTAACAAAGACAAAGTTTGACGTTAGCAGCAAAGACCAACCATTCACTGTGTCTAAATGCAATGTATGTATAATTAAGGGTATCTAAAGATATAATTAAGGGTATCCATGCTAGATATAGCAGCCAAAACTTGACTCTAAAACCACATTAATGTTCATACAGCACCAGGAGAAAAGAGAAAGAGACAAAATAAACTAGCAAAAAAAAAAAAAAAAATTATTGGATAATTCCAGATTCCGGATTTCTGGCTCTGCATAAGAAATGCTTTACCTTCATCAGTGGAATATACGCAAAATAGTACATAAATACATACATACATACATACATACATATATATATATATATATATATATATATATATATATATATATATATATATATATATATATATATATATATATACAACATACGAATACTTACATATACACACGTATACACACATATATATGCACGTATGCACACGACTAGTTTAAATTGCCCGCCTAAACTCCGTGCGATATGGTCAAAATACCACCACAGTGAATATAATGACGAAGTAAATATATAAATAAGGATAAGATCGTTATCTAAAATACCGATCATATCAGGTGGCTAGCATGGGAATAAAAGCCTCATAAGTAATAATTATTATTAAAATTATAATTAAGGGTATCTAAGAGATATCACCATGCAAGATATAGCAGCCAAAACTTGACTCTAAAACCATATTCCACTGATGAAGGCAAATCATTTCTTATACAGAGCCAGAAATCCGGGATCCGGGATCCGGAATTATCCAATAATTTTTTTTGCTAGTTTATTTTGTCTCTTTGTCTTCTCTCCTGGTGCTGTATGAACATTTAATGTGGTTTTAGAGTCCAGTTTTGGCTGCTATATCTAGCATGGTGGTATCTTTTAGATACCCTTAATTATAATTTTAATAATAATTATTACCTATGAGGTTTTTATTCCCATGCTAGCCACCTGATATGATCGGTATTTTAAACAACGATCTTATCTTTATTTATATAAATTCATATGTATGTATGTATATCTATCTATCTATCTATCTATCTATCTATCTATCTATCTATCTATCTTTCTCTCTCTCTCTCTCTCTCTCTCTCTCTCTCTCTATATATATATATATATATATATATATATATATATATATATATATATATATATGTACGTATATATGCATATACTCATTTACTATTTATTTTTACATGACTGAACGCAGCGTCTCCAACTGTAAGTAGTTTTCGTTAAACTTATATCTTCCGACGCTACTCTATCTCTTTCTCTTTCTCTTCCTCTATCTTTTTCCCCCTCTCGTTCTTCCTCTTTACTACTACGTATCTCGCTTTACTCCTCTCGTTCTTCCTCTGTTACTACTACGTATCTCTTTTTTCCCCTCGTATTTCCTCTCTTTCTCTTTTCCTCTCGTTGCTCACCTATTCTTCTACTTCCTCCCTTTGTTTCTCCCTCTTCCACTCTCTCTCTTCCCTTTACACCGGCATGGTCACATGCTTCCGGTCAATAATCCTTTTCTTCCTTGGCTATCGCCGAGCAAACACACGAACCACTTCGTCCCTTTCAAGTTCGTGCTTCACAGCGTTCATACACACATAATTTTTCTCGTCTGGCCGTAAAGCCTTTTCTGCTTGTTTTCCTGTCTTGTTTTTTGTCCGCCACTACATTCCTCCATGGCAAGATTTAATTTGCGAATACAAATTTAATCTGCGGTCCATGGGATGAGCCGTTTTAACGATGCGACCTGCCCAAGCTCGTCGAAACGCCGGTGTTAAAACGTGGGTAGCTGATGAAGTAGAATGTTCTCTATGTGGCTTGTGTGTTTTCTCGTCTACATTTGTTTGCAATGTCCTGTACCCAGATATGCACCTATACATACAGGTGGATGTCGGTATGCACATACCTGTACGTATATATGCATATACTCATTTACTATTTGTTTATATATATATATATATATATATATATATATATATATATATATATATATCCAGTCACGCAAATACATACATACATACATACATGCATACACACACGCACATATCTATACACACAAGTTGATTCAGAAGCCCCTTTGGCATTTACATGATATTAGATTTGTATTTAATATTATGTCACGTTATTTTATTTATTTATTTATTATTAAAAAAATTTTTTTTTTTGTATTTTCAGAACTACACTCAGTACAATTCCAGTACCATTTAAAGCTACAGGGTCAGTTCCAGACTTATCTAGTTTGCGAAGGCCAAAGAAGGTCAGTGAATCATAGCTGGATCCCAACTGCTACTTGACTTCCAGCTCAAAATCCCAAAGGAAGACGGCATCAAAAGCAAATCTCACAAGGAAACAGCATGCAGAGATCTGTTCGTGAACTATAGATCAGCACTTCTTATCAGTGCTAAGGCCGGATACATCAAAATTTAAGCATGCTGGAGTGACATTTGTCTATGTATGTAAGTATGTATGTGTGTGGTGTGTGTAGAGATAGGTAGATAGACAGATAGAC